>NC_046371.1:9124674-9186146 GCF_011125445.2 Fundulus heteroclitus | reverse complement strand
TTTACTATATCATACCTTGCATAGTAAACAGGATGGTATGGAAGCAAAGAAACTCTTCAAACTTGCTATTGAAAAATTGCAGCCAAGGCTGATATCTTTGAGTCAACATGTTTCCATAACAATTTGATGACACCTAAAGATCTGTTGATAGTATTTTCTGTTCGAACATCACAAACTTAAAGGTTTTCTATCATGCTTTTTTAAGCCTTCCAAAGTCAACTACAGGCATATATATGATGAAATATTGCCTCTGGCACTATTGAGTATTCATTTGTTATTAAGTATCAATGGTATTCTGGTGCAATTTTTCCAACCAGGAAGAAAAAAGCTTGTCTTTACTACTACGACGCCTACCCCATGTGGGGTCGCCCCAGAGCTGCTCTAGCATGGTATGAAAAGAGAGCAGTTGCTGTCACTGTGTCACTTGTCAGCTTTGAGCAACAAGACCTAGACTGCTATGGCTTCCTCACCTATCTTTCCCTCTCCTCTGCCACCTTTAGTGATAATAGTACATATATAATAAATGTAGTTTTGTAGCTTTAGAGGCAATGGTGTCAAAATAGGAGGCTGCACTGTTGAAAAACCAGCAGATAGCCAATGCCCCTTAGCTAGCAGTCACCCAGCCGGGTGACAATATGCTAGAAGCATAGCTATAGATTCCAACCTCACTAAGTTGTGGGGTATCTTTTTTAGCAGAGGATGGTTTAGATCCATAGACCTCTGGGTTATGGGCCCAGCACACTTCTGCTGCACCACTCTGCTGACCTTTGGTGGTATTCTTGACCAGGACAAGTCATTTAAATCCCACATTAAACAGGTTTCCCGTGTTTCCTTTTTTCACCTTTGTAATATTGCCAAATGGACGCGTAAACCGTGTGCAGACCAGCTAGTAGGGGACTTTCTGGACATCTTCAACCTCTCCCTGCAGCTTTCCACATTATCTGCCTGTCTGAAATCATCTGTTATTGTGCATGTCAACAAGAAACCAATCATCACCTGCCTCAATGATTATCGTCCTCACTCTGACCCTCATCATCATCAAGTGCTTCGAGAGGATCCGCCTAAAGTACATCAAGGACGCCATCCTTGCTGGCCTGGACAGCCTGCAGTTTTTCTACAGGGAGAATTGCTCCACAGAGGACGCTGTCTCGTTAGCACTGCACTCAGCTCTGACTCGTCTGTGGTGTCCCAGCCCCTGTGTTAAGATGTTATTCATGGACTTGAGTTCAGTATTGAACACCGTGCTCCCAGATACGCTGGCTTTGAAGCTCCGCAACATGGGATTACCCACACCTCTCTGCTCCTGGATCAGTGACTTCCTCAACAACAGGCCCCAGGTGGAGAGGATAGGGAAACGCACATCTTCTCCACTGATCCTGATGCTCTCTTCACCCTTTTCACCCAGGACTGTTCTATCCACCCCACAAACACAATGGTGAAGTGTGCAGACGACACCACTGTAGTGGGTCTCATTTCCAACAAAGATGAGTCCCACTACAGCAGGCATGTCCAAAGTGTGGCAGGTGGCTGATGCAGGTGGAAGATTTTAGTTTTTAATTAACACAAAATTATTACAGAAAAGTTAAAATCCTACAATTGAAAATGTTAAGTACAACACAAAGTGTTCATCTGTTTAATAAACACTTTTTACATCATCTTTAATTTCATAGTAACATATATCCAATGACATTTAATTACTCAAATGCAGACTTTGGTACATTCAAATCTGCTTTAAAATCCAATTATTAAAATTGGCTAATCAAAGCAAGTGTTTTTAAAGAGCAACTGACCTAAATACTGTTATTATATTGCCAGACCAAAAAGAGTTCAGTTTAATGTTAAAGTCAAATTAAATGATTCAAAATAATTTGCAAACTGGATGACCATATTTTAATACGACAAATGAGCAAAATACTTTTTTTAAATTTTGGATCTACAATCATTTACACATTAATTTCTAAGCGGATTAGAAAATGGATGGATGGATGGATTTCCGGCAATAAACTCTAATAATATACTTAAAATTATCATATTTTGTAGAGGTCAAAAATTAACAATGTATTTTGGTTTAAAAACATTTTGTTAATTTTTTGGCCCTTGATTTCCTTTGACTTGACAATTTTGGCCCATTAAACAAAAAGTTTGGACACCCCTGCACTACAGGGATGAGGTCAGCAATCTCACACGGTGGTGCTCCAGGAACAACCTGATCCTAAACACCAGTAAGACCAGGGAGGTAATAATAGACTACAGGAGGACTGAACACGCTCCTCTCTACATACAGAGGTAGGTGGTGGAGCGTGTGGACAGCATTAGATTCCTGGGCATTAACATCTCCTTGGACTCTGGACACCTCTCACTTGGTGAAGAAGGCCCAACAACTGCTCTTCTATCTCAGGAAACTGAAAAGGACTGGTTAGTGCACTGAGCTGCTAAATAACTTCTATAGAGCTACTATAGAGAGTGTTTTATGTATCAGCATAACTGTATGGTATGGGAGCTACACAGTTCAGGAGAGGAAGGACTTAGAATGGGTGGTGAGAACAGTGCAGGGGATTGCGGGATGCTGTCTGCAGGATCTAGACCCAATTTATGCAGAACGAGTTCAAAGCAGGGCCAGACGACGCATCTCCATTGATCCCACCCACCCAGGCAATGCGCTGTTTACCCCTCTCCCATCAGGTAAATGCTTCAGAAGCATCAAATCCAAAACAAATAAACTCAGAAACAAGCTTCTTCCCAAGAGCTGCGAGGGCCATCACCCCCTGATGGGAGACTGCGGTCCAACACTTTAAAATCACCCCAGTGTTAATAGCCCATCATACATTACAATCATTTTAATGTTATTGCCTACTTACACAATATAGTCTCAGAATATCTAAAAACACATTTCTCTAAATGAAGCCTCTAATCATCATTACACAAAAGCACCTTACTACCTCATTATTTGTTATCTGCGACTCATAAAGGAGTTCATGCAAACTTTTAAATGTTCATCCTTTTAATTTTTTTATCTTATGAACGCTATAATGAGAAAAAAAAAAAAACAGTCACCCTTGTTCATTGCCTGTTTGTCTATTATGTGTACTCTTAGCTGGAGTGGCCAAAAAGAAATTTCACCACGGTAACATGCGTGGCAGTAAAAAATCTGAGTTTTCTATATCAAGATAATGGGAATTCCCATTGTTGTGTTATGTGTAAGCACTTTAATGACATAGTGCACACCACTATGCACCACTTGGAGCAGATAAATGCTTAGTTTTTTCCCAATTCAGATTTTAATTTGGTACTAAAATAAATACTTATTTTTATTAGTCTGTTAGTCTGACCTAATTTTGATCCCCTCAAGTTTAAAATCTCGCACAGTCAGACTCCTACTGGGATGGTCTACACTGAACAAAGATCAGTTTTAATCACACATTGAGATTTAGAAAATCTTTGTGAAATCTACGTATTTTTGGAAACACACTAAAAAGATCTATCTATAATTAGATCTTAATAAAAGGGATCATGGCTTCTGGACAAAACCCACACATGCAGGACATGCTTTCTCTTTGCAGAAAGATCGCTCTCTCTCTCTCACACACACACACACACACACACACACACACATACACCAGGTGCTATAGTAGATGTCCAAATTCTGTCCACAATTTATCTAAGCATTTCATGTTAAAAAAATAAAATTTCATTGCATTGTATTTTTTACAAATACGATGGAGGTGGGAGCTTGTTCAGTATTACCTTGAGATTATGGAACTGCAACAAAAGACAAGTTTATTTATTTAAAAATTACGTATACAGATTTTTATCAGGGTGGCATATATATTGTCAGCATGTTTGATGTATGATATATGAGGTGCTATTTTTCAGCTTGAATGTAAAGAAACAGAAGTGGATTTATGGAAAGACACATGCCCAGGTGTTGTCTCAATTCATAAAACTTTATTTTCTTGCAAAAATAATCCATCTCTCAGCACGTCATTAACCGCAGCTGATTCTCTGGAAGAGATCCGAACTGCTGCTCTTCAGAGGCGAGGGTGGAGGTGTGGGATTGGGTTCGCTTTAGGTTAGCCAACAAACCAAGCTGCGCAGTCGCTGGCTAGACATGGACTGTCTGCATGCCACTTAGTTGCAGTAGTTCTGCAGGTCAAAGATGGTGCAGGGCCTGTGACAACACTGCTCGACGATGCCTCTCTTAACCATCATCTCCATCTGGTCCTTAAAGGCCAGCTCAGCCACCTCATTCTCACCGCCGTGAGTCAACCCTGTGCCTGTCTTTGAAGGGAGGAAACCTAAAGGAGCAAAAACAGAGAGAAAATGGGGTTCAAGTCGGAAAACTGAATAGAAAGACAGGTGGTATTATTATCCATGTGCATTACCGTCACATAATGACATCAGAGTTAAAGACTGTCTGAAATCGACACAGTAGTCCAAAGCTCCTTTACTACCCACAGTAGTGTTTTACTGTTGACCCAATGAAAGGTCAAGGAACAGGAGCTGGGAGCAGGATCTAGGATCTATAATTAAGGGTATTTGGATGAAGCCCTTTACCATTTATAGTTAGATGAACTGATGCAGAATAGAGATTGGCACAGATTTGTTGGAGTTGGAACCAAAGGTGATGAGGAAGCACTGAACAGGTTTGTTATTCAGAACAGGAAGGCAAAAGGACAGATAGTGATAGACTTTGCAAACAGGATGGAAATGGTTGCAGTAAATTATGTTACACAGTTATAAGTCATTATAAGTGACTATATTTTAGTACGCAACAACAAAAAGAACAGAATTTTCTACCTTGAGGGGAACAAAATGGATTTATGTCTTGAAGTATTTGTGGAAAAAAGCCCACAATAAACCACAAACAAGAGTAAATACGGAAGTTAAGTATGAAAAAGAGCCACAGATGACCAGAAAGATCCTCAAAAGGATGCAGTAGATGCAAGGCAACTAAGAAATCTCTGAAAAAGCTAGTTTGGAACTAGAAAGAGATGCAAATATACACAGCCATAAAATATTTACCGAAATGTTATAGTGGTGAAAAACACTGAACAGAAATGAGACAAATAATCATTCAAAAATGTGATTTTCCTCAGGAAGACACATTTTGTTTCTTCACTTAAAAAAAATGCTTTTAAACTTTCCCCAGGTAACAGCTGACAGGCTTAAATCGGAGTTTCGCTCAGTCCTTTCTAAAAACGCTTTGACACCTATCCAGGAGTCTGTCAATTCTGGTGGCTCGCACTGAAGCAACCTGCAGGTTCCAGATAATAGACTGATATTTTTCTCAAACAAATAAATCAGCTGCATGTAGTAAAGTTTAGAGGTCTCACCCAGGAGAGGATCCACGTCTCTCTTGGGGTTGTAGAAGAATCCTCTGTCCCCACAGACCAGATAGAGAGCATCAACCAGGTGAGAGCCGCACAGGTGCTGCGGAGGGGCGACAGCCTGGGAGCCTGGCCACGATACAACCAGTAAGAGTAGCAGGGAGAAGGACTGGAGCCACAGAGCCGCCATGTCGGAGGATAACTGAACACACAGACACAGATTCTTCAGACAGGAGCAGCAAAGCACAAAGAAGGTCACCAGGAGAGGTGGAGGAGAATCACTCACTTGTCGGGAGTCTTTGGAGGAGGTGACACTCTAATGAAGGCGAAGAGCAGAGGCAGCTGAGAGCTGGTTGGAGTGAGGCAGAATGCAGAGATTCACCTCCTTTTATAATCCAAGACTTCCTAAAAGACAAGCCCAGCCCCACTTTTCTTAGTACTTCAGTTTTATCATGAAAACATGCATCTGATCAAACTATACAAGGAACAAAATCATTATGAAGACATAAAGCAGACCTTCGTGTAACTTGCTAAGTCTAAACATAAACACATACTTTAAGGTATTTAAGGTTTAATAAATGTAAGTCTGGGTGAGTAAAAAAAAGTTCTGGAAACTATAATGATAGTGTGACATCTGTGAAGTAACACGTTGGTCAGCATATGTTCAATAACACTTTGGATTTCTGACTGAGTGGTTCCAGCACTTAGCAAAGCAAACAATAGCTAATGAGCCAAAATAATCCGATCGCCTTGTACTGGCAAATATTGATCAGCTAATAACCTTCTGCTCCATCTGCTGAGGTTAAAGAAACCAAATCTTCTCCCTTCTGAGTTTGGATTTCTAATCAGTTTTTACTGTTGTCTCTATGGCCTTTAATTGTAAACAAGATACAAATACAGTTAGGACTTTAAGCTGGAAATGTTTAGGATTTGTTGCTTATAGAACAGTTTTTAACAGTTCTGATACTTTCTTTACGTTCTCACTGCTCTTCTATCTCAGGAAACTGAAAAGGACTGGTCAGTGCACTGAGCTGCTAAATAACTTCTATAGAGCTACTATAGAGAGTGTTTTATGTATCAGCATAACTGCAAAGCAAACAATAGCTAATGAGCTTATATACCATGCACTTTTCAGACTCACAAAGAGCAGTTCAAGGTATAACAAAAACCCAATAATGCATTAAGAAGGGGGAAAAAAAACAAACATAAGACGACAAAAAATACACAAAGACACGCATAACAAAGAAGTTATAAGTAAATACAAATCTTTACTGTATTAATACAATCCAGAGACACACCCAAACGCAGCTCAGGAGTAAGGTTTCTGCACAGCCTGGGGGCCTGAAAGACTTCATCTCCTATGGTTATCAGTCTTGTATGGGAAATAACCAACAAGAGTGATGGTGTCTGTGTTTTAGTGTTGGATACCTTGTCCAGCCTGCAGCACAGACCACCTGAGTTTGCTAAAACAGATACTTGAGCCGCAAAACTAGGTCCTTTTCCAAGTCAGCCGATACAAGCCTATTACTACTTGGCTTAGTGGGACAGAGGCGTAACAGTGGCGAGTTTACTTCAATCTTCTTGCCTTCTTGGTCATTTTTATACAATACACCAAACTTTTGAACCCTAACTTCAACAAATTTCACACCATTGCTTTCTTTGCTTTTGTGCTGTCATACATTCCACTCAGGTGATGCATCAGCAGAGGCATTACAGTATAATTTATTGCTAAAACTCAATGTAAAACACACATATATCAAACAAGAAAGTAAAAGCTGCGTTTTTCCATCTGTTTATAAATCTTTACAACAAACTTCAGTCATTCATATTCATGTACAAACCTCCAATTTGTTTGCTTGGAAAAAATAAAGATGCAGATAAATAAACTCAATAATCAGAGTGAAATGTCTTACTGATTGGGTTTTTCTTATTTCTATTTTAAGGGTGAGGGAACTGTTTTTGTTTAACCTTATCATAGACTTAATTCATACCTAAGCTCAAACCCTAAAAGTACATTTATGTCCCTAAAAAGCCTGTTGATTTTCACAGGGCATGTAATTATACCAGGTCCTCAATAGGCTGTATAGACAAATACACACAGACACGTTACCTAATGGATGTCACTGAGATGCTGACAGAGCTTTTGTAGGAGCTTGTTTGTCACTTTCAACGGAAACTCAATGGGTTGTGAAATGCTAATGATGGTGATCTCAGATTACACAGTTCTGGTTAATTATTTGAGTAATGTTGCCTTCGATTTGCCTCGGAAATCCAAAATTTTATCTGGGAATGGGGTAAAAAGTGTTCCAGTTAACACAGTCGGAGAGATCGGGATTCCAAAATAAAATCAAATAAAAACAAAAAATGGTTTGGATACCAACATGGCGACGGCCAGGAAAGCTGTTTTGTTTGTAGTGCTTCTTATAAAATGTCCTTTAAAGCTGTGCTTAAATTTTTCGGTTCAGGGTTGCAGCCGCTACATCTAACATTCATTTTAGACCGACTCTTGCAGCTGTGTCTTGTAAAATAAACATCATCACCATCATCATCACAGCTTACTGTAGTTGATACGAAGAGCTGCCATATTGGATCCGACAACCCGAGTTCTGACTGCAAATGAAATGCAACATATATAGCATTGGCACGAAAGTGTTCCGTCTGCTATTTTTTTCAGACAATATTTAATTTAAACATTTTAAACTTTAAAATTTCAATTTCAAGTAAAATAAACTTCTAATATGTAAAGTTTGTTAATTTTAAAGTTTGCATGTAAATCTGCCAACATAACAAGCTATGCCAAAGTGTTGATCCAGTGATTGCATTTTTGCATTTTATATTCTAGCAGTGAAACTTTCTTTTGTTCCCTTCAAATGTATAATATGATAAAAGAAGCCTACAAAAACATCGGACAGCTTAAGGCAACAACTACTGGGAGATTATTACATAAAATTTCCCGTTGTGTTTTGTATTCATCAAGAGAACAAGACTAAAACAAATGGAACAAAATAAATGTTCTCTAGAGTAAATGAAAAGAAGGAGGAGCTGTTAAAAACTGTGAAAATAGCTAATCTGCACATAATAGTAGATGTTGTAATAGCATTCATTAAAGCAGTAAGTGCCAAGCAAACACATGAATTAGGGCAGGATGATAATTCAATAACAATATATATTGATCAATAGTTGTATATCAATAGAGAGAAAAAAAGGTTCAATAAAAAGTTCAATAGGATAACAGTTATCCTTCCTTTTGCATTCTAGCCTGTCATATAGGTTAATACTACAGTCATTACATTGTCCCAACCAATCACAAACCCAGGAACCCTCCGTCACCAAGCTTCGCCCCCTTCAAAGAGTTCAGAGAGCACTCTTTTTTTTTTTTTTTAACTTGTATTTTGGGAAAAAGTTGAGTTTAAATTCAGTATTTGTGTGTTCTGTATCTAAGTAGGTCATCAAGCAACAGCATAAAATGGCCGGGGTGCACTTAAAATCTATATTTTGAATTTGTTGATAATCATCAATATTGATCAATATGGTTTCTACTTTATTTATATGCTTTTTTTTTTCTATATTGTCCAGTCCTAACATGAATATTTAGTGTTAACTGCATGACATACAATAAGCGTAACAAGCTGTATGCAGCATACATTTCAGACCCTTCAATAAGGACACAGTATTAAGGTGTGTTTCCACTTTTATCGAAAAGAATCCATTCCGAATCTTGAAAATCAGAATTTAATCCATTCTTGAAATTTGAATCGATACCTAGTCCTACTATCACATTCGGTGTCACATATGAAACAGTTCAATGTAAATACTTCTTGTCGCCAAGGAGTTTATATTGTGACACCGTGACCGCGGTTGTAAAAATTTAACCCTGCACATACTTGTCAGCGCAGAGTCCGCAGATTCATGTCCGTGCAAGTAATGCCAGCTCACACATTTAAGTTCACAGTGGAAAATGTATTTTTATCCAAGTGCAGGGGGTGTTTGGCCATGGAGCTGATAGACGAATACTAAAGAATTAGCTAAAAAATGGAATGTCATCCATAACAAATGAGGAGTGACTTCATGGAGAGATGAGATAAGATACACTTTACTGATCTCACAGTGGAGAAATCCATGTGTCACATCGGCTCAATAATCAAAAGAAGGTGCCAAAAGGAGGAAAAGGTGCATGAGGTATATACAGTGCATCCACATATATACAGTGGATCGAGAAAAAAAAACAAATAAAGCAGAGATTTAAGATGACTTATGTACATTTAAAGTGACTTATATACATATGGATTTGACGTCGTACATTAAAGTGGTGCCAGGTAAAGAACAACAGTGAGGTAGTGAGATAACTATAATAGCTGAAGTCTCTTATTTAACATGATTATTGCACAGGTTATTACACAGGGTATTAAATAATTATTGCACATTAGTTATTGCACAAGTTATTGCAGTTATAGTGCAGCATTGTAAAGTCTGGTGGCAGCAGGGATGAATGACCTGCGGTAGCCCTCCTTTTTACAAATAGGGTGTATAAGTCTGTCACTAAAGGAGCTGCTCAGCTCCTCTACAGTCTGGTGCAGGGGGTGAAAGGTGTTGTCCATGATGGATATAAGCTTGGACAACACCCTCCTCTCAGCCACTTCCTCTACAGAGTCCAGAGTGTAGCCCAGGACAGAAGTGGCCATTCTCACCAGCTTATTCAGTCTCTTTCTGTCCCGCTCTGTGCTGCCAGGAGCCCAGTGGACGACAGCATAGAGGAGGGCTGAGGCCACCACAGAGTCATAGAAGGTCTTAAGCAGGGGCCTGCTCACTCCAAAGGACCTCAGCCTCCTCAGTAGGTGGAGGCGGCTCTGGCCCTTCTTGTACAGAGCTTTGGTATTATGAGTCCAGTCCAGTTTATTGTTGACGTGAACACCCAGGTATTTGAAACTCTCCACAGTTTCAATGTTCTGCCCCTGGATGTTCACGGGGGAGTGAGGTGGGGGTCTTCTCCACCTCACTCTCCTTGGTGGTGATCCCTACCAAGGAGATGGTGGGGATCACCATCTCCTTGGTCTTACTGGTGTTTAGACTCACACCAGTCCACAAAGTTTATGATGACCGACCGGTACTCCAACTCATTCCCCTCCGACACACAGCCCACAATGGCCGAGTCATCAGAGAACTTCAGAAGGTGGCAGCTGTCAGTGTTGTAGGTGAAGTCCGAGGTGTAGAGGGTAAAGAGAAATGGAGACAGGACGGTGCCCTGGGGGGCCCCGGTGCTGCAGAGTGGCACCTCTGACTGACAGCCGTGCAGTCGCACGTGCTGAGGGCGGTCAGTGAGGTAGTTGATGGTCCAAGCAGCTAGATGTTTGTCCACTCCAGTTTCTCCCTCAGCAGCACCGGTCTGATAGTGTTGAAAGCGCTGGAGAAGTCAAAGAACATGACTCTCACAATGCTCCCGGTGGTCGCCAGGTGGCTGAGCCACCAGCTCATCTGCAAACTTGGTGTCACCGTCTGCAGCCCTGCTGGTCCTCTTCCCAAAGCCGGAGATGTTCTTGAGACCTCTCCACACATCTCTGATGTTGTTTTGCGCCAGCTGCTCCATCTTCCTCCCATAGTTCTTCTTTGCTGCCCTTATCCTCCATTGGAGCTCTCGCTGAACTCTACGCTGCTCCTATCTGTCCCCTGAGTAGAAAGCCTTTTTCTTCTGGTTCAGGAGGACTTTCAGCTCAGGGGTCCCCCAGGGGGGGTTGTTTGGAAAGCACCGTAGCCGTTGTGTAGGCACAATGCTCTCCACACAAAAGGTTATGTAGCCAGTGATACATGACTGACTATATGAGATGGACACGGATGGTGAAGCAGAGACTGCAAAGACCATCATGGGTGCTGTGATGTGGGGCCAGTCCAACAAAAGAGAAGATGATATTAGATGAGACAAAATATCTGAAAAAAGATGTAGAAGGTCTCATATACAACACAACAAAATGAAGAGGAAGTATGAGGTATGGGATCAAATTTCTGACATTGCCTGTTATGGGTACTTTTAAATATCTTCAATTTGTTGTAATGGATTGAGAGACCAACTTAAGGCTGAGCAAGTGCCCTCAGCCTTACAAACTGACATTTTATGCTTATATTAAATTAATTGTACTGAAGATGTATTGCCTATACTGGAAACTGTTTTGAAAGTGAATATTTACGTTAATTAGGGTACTACTGGAGCATAAAGAGCAAATGTTTTAGTAAAAGAGGGACTGGCAGGTAATATAAAACAAGCGTTTAAAAATCATAGAATTAGAGTTTTTGAATACCATCTTTAGGTTGATTAATTAAGGTAAGGTAGATAGAACCTGTGTTTACAGAGAACAGTCTTATGGAGAGAGACTTCAACGTTTGGAGTCCAAGACTAGATGCTTCTAGTAAGTGTTACTTTTAAAGAGGGGATGTCAAGAAATAGATTGCATGATTTAATGCTGGCCAATGACATGATAGATGGAGAGCTAAAACAATACAAAAGTTTTTCAAAATGGCAAATGGTGATGGGAAATCTGAAACAAAATCGAATAGACTGGTGTCTAGTAAAGCAAGGACGTTTTAACCCTATAAAGGGTATCAAATACAATTTCATGTGACAATGCAGGTTTTACTTTAAGGCTTGGGAAAAGATTAGAGGGAAGGAGAGGAGGTTTACGCTGTATAAAGTCATGTCTAGAAGATGTTGTTAAAAAGGGGGCTGCTCAGGATCTGGTGAAGGGGGCGATCTAGAAGTGGCCTCTGCCTTGGATCTGGTGGGGGTTGGCTCCAAAAGTGGGTCCTATTCTGGACTGAACTGGCAAAACTAATATGCCTAAGGAACGAGGGCTTGCTTCACTGGAGCAGACGCCTGGTGAGGTTCACAAAGCGGCTGGATATAACCGGATGAACATCCCTACGAGAGACTCTGCTATTAAGGAAAATAATGATATGGTTTTAGAAATAGCAGAAACAAGTGTTACTGATTCACATTGCCAAAGTTAATAATTGTGTGCACCTTCCGTGCCGGTTCTGTTTCCCAAGCCAATAACCACCCAAATCTACCTACTCTTCTGGATCTGTGTCTGACATAGAGTATCAACTAGAGCCGGTTCGGAAAAGAGGAAGTCAGGCAATGTTAGTCAAAAAGATAAAGAAAAATCAAAACCTAAAGAATCAGAATGATGGTCATTTTTCATACTTTGTTCCTTCGCCTCATGTGCATTCTCTTGCAGAATGTTTTATAGAGCTATATGTGGGAGAGAGTTTATAGTTCAGTGCACCACAGTAAGGTCTTCAGACTGGACTTGTGTTTCCTTTAATTTAGGCTCTTTTTGGCTTTTTCACTCTATAAAATTTTATTTTTGCCTATAGTCCTAGTGGCGTATGTTGCCCCAGAACAGGTGGTGACTTGTGTTGGAGCAGAAGGTGGAGCTATACTGCCAAACGATCAACACATAAATGGTGAGACAGATGCAACCAATGAAAGGCGACAAGTTGACTGGATAGACTTGGATGGTGTAGAGGAAATGTCTTCTTTCATCAATCTGATTTCTGTTGGGAGAATGGGCCTTGAGTTTAAGAAGGGGATACAGGAAGACTTAAAAGACTGCATTAAAAGAAGTAGAAGATACAATGCTAAAAAGATAAATAAAAAGAAATGTAACTATATAGGGCCTATATTTCTTATAACATTCATGTTTGGTACTTTAATTACAGTGTCTTGAATAAACTGTAATCGGCTGTGTTTACAGTTTATTCAAGACCATGTTTAAAGCAGAACAGCTATTTGTATCCTTAAAAACAGGAAACAGAGACAGCTGATATGATGGAAAACGTGAACAAAACCTGGCGAGGTGATATATAAATCATTGAAAATTATTTCACTCTAAAAGAAAAGAGTAGCAATTTTGCTAAAAGAAGGGATTGTGAATATAGTTAGAAGTGTTTAAAGATGATTTGAGGAGAATAGCTATTGAAATTAAAGTCTTGAACACCTTATTTAGATGGATAAATGTATTTGGACTAAATGTAGAGGTGGAAAGGAGCAGACTCTTTGACACCTTGGAGTCTTGTTCAGAACATTTTTTACGATCGGAGATTTTAATGTTTGGTGCACAAGATTAGATGTGTCTAGTAGTAGTCATTTTAGAAGTTATTTAACTAGAAATAAATTTCTTGAAGTAATGCAGGAACAAAATTTATTGGTTGTTTTGAGAGAAATAAATCCACATCCTGCAGATAAATGCAGACTGTGGAAAAACCACAGTTCTGGTATTATTGGACCTTAGTGCAGCATTCGTTACTGTCGATCACTCCATTCTTTTAGAACCCCTGGAACACTGGATCGGCCTTTCTGGTACAGCACCTTTCTGGTACAGCATTTAAATCCTAGAAGGGCAGGGACTTTTTGTGTCAGTAGGTAACTTTAAATCAGTGATGTCAAAGATCACATGCGGGGTTCCCCAAGGGTCTATCTTGGGCCCTTTAGGAATGTTTATGTCTCATTTTTCTGTAAGTGCTTTTAATTTGGGTCTGCTTCTTATCATTCTGAGTGTGTCACCCAAGTTTCACTATGGTTACACAACAATAAACACTCTTGATTCTTGAAAAGTTAGTTTAGAGCCCTGCTCCTCTCTCACATACAGTACCTTCACTCAGGCTTTGCCAGCAAATTAAAACTTAAAGCTTAATCAATAAATTATTACCATCAGAATGAAATTGTGTTCCGATTGAGAGGGCTGGTTTATGATCTATAATCCGATCAGTGTCCATCTAAACACTTGTTCCCATTAACTTACTGCTCAAGCATGTGGAGGATGGGCCCACACTGTGCAGAAACAGAACAAACGTAAAATACTGTATCGACTTACTCTGCTGTTGAGTTTGTTTCACCCTCATCTGTGACTCCATGTTATTTCAGCTCCTGTATCACCATGAATAAATGTACACAATAAAGACAGAAACATAAAAAGAGACAGAGAGATGGATAATTAAGAGAAAGGTTAAGAGAGATACAAGATGGCTGCTCGTATAAAGCTACCAGTCTGTGATATTAATGGTAAGCTAAGTGGAAGAAAGTGCCCCACAGAATCCCAAGACAAATTTCCAAGCGGAAACGCTGTCTTCCACTATCAGTGGAAACTTAGGGTTGCTCAGGGAGCCAGAGTGGCAGTCTGTAAGGGGCAAACCCAGCACCTCCAGGACAAAAGTGCTATGCTCCAACTAATCTCTCCCAAAAATAGAAAAGGGATACTATGTCAGAAGTGGGATTCGAACCCACGCCTCCAGGGGAGACTGCGACCTGAACGCAGCGCCTTAGACCGCTCGGCCATCCTGACAGTTGTCAGCATAGTAGAGATGTGAGTCGTTATGTGTTTCTACTCATATCTGACAGACGCCACAATGTTTCAGTGTTGCATATTACGTCAGACCAGTTTAAATTAATGAGTAATTATTAAAGAATTTACTAATCATCTCAGACATTCAAAGGACTTTTTACTTCTGTAACATGATTGTTTCCCCTTTTGCCTCTGTTAGAACTTTTGAGCACTCTATACAAGTAGTTAGGAATTCTTACCGGTTGATCATTTTGTCTTTCAAATACAGTGTTTCTATATTTATATGCCTAAAATTCTACATATTTTTGAAAAACGTTTCTTATTTTAGGGTTCACATGTAAAACACAACTGAACTGAAATCTTATCATTTTGTAAACAGTGTTTATAAAAGCGGCAACTTAATTTTTTTAAAAAGATGTTTCTGCCCGGTTTCGAACTTTTGCACAACAGGCAAAAACAGTTAAGCTTAGCTCGCTTTAACTTTTCCCGTTAATTTTCAATGGTAATTCTTATCACTATGGATGTAATACACTTTCTGGCCACCAGCCTAATTTTGGGGGCGCTGTTTCCTCTGTTTCAATAACTAAGGAGCATCTTGAGTGGCAGGCAGCATCATACAGAGCTGGAGATAATCCCAAACCGTCTCAATCAACAGTCTTTACAACCCAGTTACAACTTTTCTAAACGTTTTATCATGTAAGTACAGCTTTAATATTGGGGAGTAAAGAAGAGTGAGTTTTCCTTTGTTTTCTTAGACATTAATTTTTGTTTTTATATATATATATAAATATATATAAACACATTTTCCGTCACACTTGTCCCTTGTGGGGTCGCGCCTATCTCCAGCATTCAATGGGCGAGAGACGGGGTACATCCAAAGGCTACATGTGCAGACTTTGAATCGCATTTTACTCTGAAACATCACTACATCGTTACCTGAAGCTCCAACACCAAGACACAATAGGATCTGACTTAAAACTTGATATACCAAGGACGACGATTTTAATTGGATTTAAAATCTTCAAGTGCAGAGACGCTACACTCTTAAACACTCCCAGTTGAAAAGGGTGTGCCGCCCCACCAACTCGGTGGGAAGAAGTCGCCAAGGGAGCTGCGACTTGCAAGCACTATTGCCAAGTTTTATTGTTATAAGCGACTTTGGGCTTTTTTTTTTCCTAAACTCTGTGAGTCATGGGTTACAGTGTTGTCGGCTTGTTTCTGAATAGGAAGTCGCTTATTTGAGCTCTAAAATGAGAGACGATAAACATGCGTTATAAAGAGACCCATTTGTGCTGCCGCTCTACAGACACCTCAAGTATAACCAGATGATATATCCCTCCGCCTCTCCGCGTTCACACACTCCTACCCCTAGACAAAATATACTAGACGCCTGTTCTGGAGCGTGAGGCGTAATTACTGTGTCGCCACCAATATTGGCTAAGTCTTTTCTACTCTAGGCTAACAGGGAGCCGAAGGGAATAAGTGAGCAATTTTTCCCGTATTTTATGCAGTTTATGGTTGCAATAACCGGCGACAACTGCTGAAAGTAGATTACGCAGTGCAGATCACCATTTTGAGCAGATTGGTTCTGAAGATGATTTTTACGCTCTGATAATATTGCAGAAACCCAACCCATAAACAACACTTCAATGCTTATTAATTTGTTGTCTCTGTATTTGACAAACTAAGGCTGAATCACATTGCCAAATTAAGTATCCTGGAGTTACAGAGTGTCATCACATGCAATAAGCTGTGCAAAACAATGCTCTTTCAAGGGTAATTTCTTCATTTTTTTTAACATGCTGTTTTTATCCACGTGCATATACACAGTTTTTTTTAAAAGCCTGGAAAAGGGTTTAAAATTTCCAGGTCATTTGTGTCTTACACTTTGCTTGCAACTGAGTCAGGAGCTTAAATGGGTCCATGACTAGTTGAAAATGTGCCCAAATATGTTGTAATTTTCCTATAAACTTAAAAATTACTGTTTGTGATCCATAAAAACGATTTAAAAAATTGTATATTCTTTATTTTTTCACCCATGGATGTTGCCATTTTTTCACCTGCGCAATGCATGCTGTGTTGATGACGTGGTTAGGTCCTACTGGACAGGAACCTACAGAGTTAACACAGTAATGTTAACATCACCCCAAGTTGTTTTTTTTTTATCATATTGGGTGTAAATATAGATAATGCCACATGGTGTCACTGTTGGCTGTAATTTCAAAACAAAAACACAGCAGAAAAAGTGAAGAGAGTCTTGATCGCTTGCTTCCCTCATGAGAAAAAAAAAGAAAAAAAGAAGAGAGCCGTTGGAAGAATACAACTTAAGAACGAGCTACATTTGTGCTCTCAACAATTCTCTCCTGAAACGTAGTCATTTTAACCAACATAATTCATTTTTTATATGCATAAAGCGCATAAACCCCGGTGCCTTGCGAGGGAAAGACGCTGGGAGATACATCAGAGACAGGCAACACCGGAACCCCTTTTAAATAACGAAGCTACTGCCACTGCCGCCAGTACCGAATGTGAAATCACGGACCCGACACCGCGCTGAAGACCAGACCCTAAACAGGTGTCAACGGACTGAAGATCATAATCAAGGGTTATTGGACCCGACACCGGACACAGAGCACTACTCGCTGGATCACACAGTCTTACAAGCACTACGCGTCATTCGTCGACGTTAATTACTCCTTTGTCATCAATTTCAATGCGCTCCGGTTCAAACTGAAAAGGTTAAAAAGTTGCTCATTGCTGTTTTGGCTGGATGGAGCTAGTATACCTCATTTATCCAGAATGCATTGCAGCGTAAACAACATGGTGACGTCTGTGTAACATAATTTTTTTTAAATGTATAAAGACTAAACAATTTTCAGTATTTTTACTGTATTGTTTTTACATCTAAAATAGATATTTCTCAAATAAAGTCCCTGAAAACCGATAGCTGCTTTATTCTTTATTCCTGGGGTCTATCTAGCAACAAAAATGCATTTTTGTTGCTAGATAGACCCCAGGAATGTATCAAAAGCAGATTGCAAATGTAGTAAAATTAAAATAGAATAAAGGTATGCTTAAAAATATTAAAGGTTAAGAGAGACAGAACATGGCTAATCGTATATAGTATGTGATGTTAATGGAAAGCTAAGTGGAAGAAAGTGACCCCCCTCCCCCCCCCAAGAAACAATTTCTAGGAGAAACACTGACTTCCACTTAGAGTAGAAGCCTGGGGTTGCTCATGGAAAAACCTGCACATTATTCTGAGGGTCAAACCCAGCACTTCCAGGACAAAAGTGCTATGCTCCAACTAACCTCTCCCAAAAAGAGAAAAGGGATACTATGTCAGAAGTGGGATTCGAACCCACGCCTCCAGGGGAGACTGCGACCTGAACGCAGCGCCTTAGACCGCTCGGCCATCCTGACAGTTGTCACCATGGTAGAGATGTGAGTCGTTATGTGTTTCTACTCATATCTGACAGACACCACAACGTTTCAGTGTTGCATATTACGTCAGACCAGTTTAAATTAATGAGTAATTATTGAAAAATTTACTAATCATCTCAGACATTCAAAGGACCTTTTACTTCTATAACATGATTGTTTCCCCTTTTACCTCTGTTAGAACTTTTGAGCACTCTATACAAGTAGTTAAGAATTCTTACAGGTTGATCATTTTGTCTTTGAAATGCAGTGTTTCTACATTCATATCCCTAAATTCTACATATTTTTGAAAAACGTTTCTTATTTTAGGGTTCACATGTAAAAGGCAACTGAACTGAAATCTTACTATTTTGTAAACAGTGTTTATAACAGCGGCAACTTAATTTTTTTTATAAAGATGTTTCCGCCCGGTTTCGAACAAGGGACCTTTCGCACGGCAGGCAAAAACAGTTAAGCTTAGCTCAGTTTAACTTTTCCCACTCATTTTTAATGGTAGTTCCTATCACTATGGATGTAATACACTTTCTGGCCACCAGCCTAATTTTGGGGGCGCTGTTTCTTCCGTATCAATAACTAAGGAGCATCTTGAGTGGCAGGCAGCGTCAAACAGAGCTGGAGATAATCTCAAACCGTCTCAATCAACAGTCTTTACAACTCACTAACAACTTTTCAATCTGATCAGTTGTGCATGTAAACAAGCTCCTGTCCTCAACCAGCTGACGAGCAAACAGCCGCATTAGATGAGCTACCAGACTGACGTTGAGGCAGCACCCTGAAGCACGACTTTGGCTGCGCAGGACTACGCTCACAGACCACCCCCCCACCCCCACCCCCCAAGTAAAGAGCTATCGCCGTTTCCTCACTTTGAAACAGAACAAACGTAAAATATTGTAATGACTTACTCTGCTGTTGAGCTCTCTTCACCCTCATCTCTGACTCCATGTTATTTCAGCTCCTGTATCACTAACCATGAATAAATGTACACAGTAAAGACAGAAACATAAAAAGAGAAAGAGAGACGGATTAATAAGAGAAAGGTTAAGAGAGATACAAGATGGCTGCTCGTATAAAGCTACCAGTCTGTGATATTAATGGTAAGCTAAGTGGAAGAAAGTGCCCCACACAACCCAAAGTCAAATTTCCTAGGGGAAACGCTGTCTTCCACTTTCAGTGGAAACTTAAGGCCCGTTTACACTACACTTTTTTAACTAAGCCGAGCCGAGACCAGTCTGAGCTTGGATCAGTTAACCAAGCCGAGACGACCGTTTACACACCACGCTATCCCGGTTCCTTGGTTGGTCCTCGCCTCCTAGTGACGATCTGCGGTACTGCTGCTCTCTGGGATTGAAGGCGGGAACGAGCAAATCAAAATGGCGGCGCCCGCAACATTCAGGATGTTATGGTTAGACAGAGTCGGCTTTTGGGACGTGGATAAGACAAACAAACGTCTAATAAGGATTTACAGACGCAGGAAACAACGACAGACACTGAGGTTCATCACACTGCTAAGTAGAATCATCTCTGGAAATCGTGTGTCACGGTAAGGAAGCTAGACACGGCGGAAAACCCGCAGACAGTCAGCTGACTGTAAGCGGATGACGCGGTCTGCTCATGCTCTCTTCGTTATCAGAAAACCGGGATAAAAAAAAAAAACAGTCCGAGACCTACTAGGGAACTGGTCTGCAGTTAGCGCGGTCCGGTTATGTTTAGCACGGTCCAGTTCAGTCTGCTGACCATTTACACACAAGAGTTATCTCGGTTACCGAGCTCGGACTGGTCTTGGCTCGGTTAAAAAGGTGTAGTGTAAACGGGCCTTTAGGGTTGCTCAGGGAGCCAGAGTGGCAGTCTGTGCGGGTCAAACCCAGCACCTCCAGGACAAAAGTACTATGCTCCAACTAACCTCTCCCAAAAAAGAGAAAAGGGGTATACTGTCAGAAGTGGGATTCGAACCCACGCCTCCAGGGGAGACTGCGACCTGAACGCAGCGCCTTAGACCGCTCGGCCATCCTGACAGTTGTCAGCATGGTAGAGACGTGAGTCGTTATGTGTTTCTGCTCACATCTCACAGATGCCACTACATTTCAGTTGCATATAACATCAGATCAGTTAAATTAATGAGTAATTATTGAAGAATTTACTAATCATCTCAGATATTCAAAGGGCTTTTTACTTCTGTAACATGATCGTTTCCCCTTTTTGCCTCTCACTCTAAACGAGTAGTTAGGAATTCTTACCGGTTGATCATTTTGTCTTTGAAATACAGTGTTTCTACATTCATATCCCTAAATTCTACATATTTTTGAAAAACGTTTCTTATTCTAGGGTTCACATGTAAAAGGCAACTGAACATAAATCTTACTATTTTGTAAACAGTGTTTATAAAAGTGGAAAGAGCTTTTTTTTTTAAAAAATTAGAAGTTGTTTCAGTCTGGTTTTGAACTGGGAACCTTACACGCGGCAGGTGAAAGCACTTCAGTTTAACCCTCTTAACCATTCCCATTTATTTTCAACGGTGGCTCTCATCAGTACGGATGTAATACACTTTCTGGCCACCAGCGTAATTCTGGGGGCGCTGTTTCTTCCGTTTCAATAACTGAGGAGCATTTTGAGTGGCAGGCAGCGTCAAACAGAGCTGGAAACAATCCCAAACCAGTCTCAATGAACAACCTTTACAACCCAGTTACAACTTTTTTAAAAGTTTGATCATGTAAGTACATCTTTAATCTTTGGGAGTATAGAAGAGTGAGTTTCCTCAGTCTTCTTAGCATTCATTAAAGGCACTTTTGATAAGGTGTAGATTGGTTGAAAAGATTTGGCTAGATAGCTAATGAAATATCTAAATAGATACCTAAACTTTAGTTAAAATCTTGTTATTTTATTGACAATGTAAGAAAGCATAACCCCAAAGTTTGATCAAATTTAGAAAACATGAACGTTAATACACTGTACAAACATTATTTGTTTTGTTTTAGAGCATTTTATACACAAACACACACAGACATCACAAGTGTGTGTGCATACAGTGCAATAACAATCCTGTAGTAGGTAATTTACATATTTCAAAACTACATCCTTCATACCACATAAATCTTGTCTTTTTTTGTTTTCGTGCTTCAGAATGAAGAGGAAGCTGATCTTCCCTGCAATTCTTGGAGCCCGGCTGTCGACCTGTCCCCCTTGACTGGAATAAGTATATGCCACAGAAAATCCCAGGACCTCACACCTCTGATCAAACCCCTCCCTATGTGACAGTCACTGACCTACCAGAGGAGTTGCGGGTAGAGCTCTTAGCACAGGTAAGTTTTGTGTTTGCTTTTTTATTAGTTTGGACTCATTTAAAATAATGTAATAATATCAATATCCTTATCATGAACCAGCTTCATTACTCAATTCAGGTGCTGGTGTATTTGCTCTCAGCACAAAGACGACAGCCAATGAAGGATGCCATTGACAGAATCATGGCAAAGCATCATGGGCAAAAAGACTTCTTCACAAAAGTTGATGCAGAGAATGCTGCTGTTGCTCAAGCTGCACCGAGGCACCCGGACAGCCTCCTGCACCCCACCACTAAACAGCATATCTGTCGCTATGTGAAGCATTGGCTAAGAATGAGAAACGCCAGCTCATCAATAAACACCAGTCCAGAGACGCTTTAGGAGACCCAACAGCTGTCGCTTTAGGAGACCCAACAGCTGCGGCAGGAAGTGAGACAGTAGCTGTTCTAGTGGTAACTATCCCACCTGTCACTGTTAACCCGCCCAGCATTAAACCACTTTGACAAAAACACAAATTTTGAAAATTGTCAAAGACATTGTCCGAAAGCAGCAGGACCAGCAACAACCACCACCAAAAAACGAACAAGGAATTGTCTAGCTTGTGGACAAACAAATTCATGGTTCCAGGGGGGTGGATCCAGAATTTTTTATTTTTTATTTTTTTTAAATCAGTCACAGGAGGTGACCGCTATCGGGTGTTCTACAACTATATTTGCCGTTGTGAGGCGAACATGACAACCACTACACTACGGAGAGAGAGACATGCGTCATCCTGTGAAACACTTGAAGCATGATGGGTACTCTGTTTAGCGCTGTGGAAAGTTGATGCTTTTCAGGGAAAAACGATAATAATCTGTGTTTAGCACACACAAAAAACTGTCAAATTAACCCATTTCCTCCCTTTAAAGTACTTCTTGATTCTGAGATCGACCAACTCGGAAATACATCCATTAGTGACCATATTTTCAAAAAGTGTAGCATTAAGATCGTGATTGCGCCGTTAAAAGTTTTTTTAAGGACTTAAAAATAGTCCCTCGGCGACCGCTAGGCTGAAAATCCACACTTTGGGTCGATGACGTAGTTTGTGGGCGTTGCCCAGGCTACGCTACAGAGAGTTCAATGAACTACACCACCAGAAGTTCAGATGGCGATTCACAAAGTTATGATTTTAACACGAAAGACAGCGCAAGGGTCTGTTACGACTCGGGTAAGTCTGATAAAAACATTTTAGGAGAATAAACGGAATGGTTTGCTAATGTATAATTGGAACTGGTGCTCATAATCGCAGTCATGGCTGACCGTGTGGATGTAAACACCGAAACAACTCGTTGAAGCTCGATTGTCTGCATTGTTTATGACGGCTGAAATCCGCCAAAACAGCACATATAAAGATGTACATTTAGCACAAACCATAGCATTAATTTCAGCATTATGTGTTCCCGGAATTTTACTAAATAATCTAGACGTGAGCGCTCTGAGAGCAGACGCACGCTTATCTGTTGTGCTGTGGCGCTCATATTCGGGGGGGGGGGGGGGGGGGGGGGGGGGGGGGGGGGTGATGGGGGGGGGGGGGAGTGGGGTTGGGGGGGGGGGGGTGGGGGGGGGGGGGGGGGGGGAAACAACAGCTGCTGACTAAACTGAATGTTACAATCTTGACATGATTATATGAGTTGTTTTACCGAGAAACCGATCAGAAGCGCCGTGAAACCCTGCCTCTCTGGCTGCAGCGCTCCCGACTCAGAGGGGAACAGATCTTCACAGGGGAGCTCTATTTCGCACAACACCGGGACTTTTTGGGTTCGGAAATGTGTGTAAAGAGACATTATCCTTGTTGGTATTTGACCAACCATAAGCCACACATTTTTTTTAGCCATGTTTAATCCGTCTATTTGTCTTTGAGAAAGCGAGTTTGCAACCAGGAAGTATCTTGTTACCATGTCAACAGATCAACGCCTATCCACATATTACGTCATCGGTCATGCAACATTTTGCCTTGAGCTAAAAAGCCTTAAAAATCCACGTTTTCATCGAATTTTGATTTTTTTTTTCCTCAGGTCATAATAATATGTGAACTTTCTAACATTTAGCAACTTGTATGATCTCAAAATCAAGAAGTACTTTAAGTCTACCACATGCGTTTGTCATTAAGCATTCTGATTTTTTTTTCAACATGAAAATAAAAACACACATATTGCTTAAAATCATCACCAGTCACCCCTTCTGCGCTCTTTGGGCTGGCTGACATGCAGAAATAGCTGCTTCTATGCTATGACCTAATATTTAGCCCTCTTATTTGTTAACCTCTAAGCTATTGGCTGGGATTTCACCACGACTACAGTATGTCCTACCCTACCACCCATCTATAAGAGTGTGCACCAGAGTGGACGGATAACCGGGTTTGAGAACTGACAACGGTTATCTAATGAGGTCTAAAATATTTATTATAAAATATTTAGACTAAAATATTTGAGTTACTGAGAGTTATTAAGCAAGGTGTGAAAAATGTTTTTGTCTCTTTTCTTTCCAGGTTCTGGGAGGTGATGCAAAAGTTTCTTCTGATTATAATCATCATCATTATTTAAAGAGCACTTCAACAAAGTGCCAAACATCAGAAATACATCAGATAAGAGATAACATCTAATAAAATACTTGTTTGTTAAAATAGTAATAAGTTTAAATTGTGTAATTGTGTAATTAGCCTAAAAAGTAAATCGGAATATGTTGACGTCTGTTAAATTCAGGTTATCTTTATTATTATTATTATTTCAGTTGACGTCTCATGTTGACGTGAGTTCAGTTTGACATTGGCGTCTGTTTAATTCAGTTTGTCTGCAGTTGAAAACAATCGTTTATGAATTTGCTCTAATGACAGTTCAATTTTAAAAGTATTATGACATGTCAATCATCTCCGCCCCTGCTAATCGGGCTGCTGCTGCCATTACGTTTTTACTTTTTCTCTCACACAGAAAGTACACCTGGTTCAGTGTTTTTTTTCTGTGTTTCCCTATCTCGAGTTGTCAAAGCCCCGGTCGGCCGTGGCAGATAGCCCTTGACAACGTAAGGGTAGAATACACCCGAACCAAACCAGTTCAACACCCAGAGGCTTTCGCTCGGTTTCTGAGGAGACAAGTTACCTGAGCCTGGTTTCGCTGGGGGTTTCTTCCCAGTAAATTAGGGTTCTCTGACATTTTTTAAAATTAATGCTGAAAATTTCACACTAACCGTTGAGCCAAACACATGATGCTTCCCCTTCTGTGGCTTCCGGGCTTGACTCAGCCCCGAGCAGAGCGATTAGCCTCTCTTGCACTGACCAGACAAACACACGGCTTCACCAAAACCAATAATCTTCAATACTGGAAATAAACAACTTTAAATTTTTAATTACCATTTAAATCCTGTCATGGATCCTGTTAACAAAAAATAATGCACTAATCTAAAAAAAAAAAAAAAGTTAATTACTTACGGGCCGTGGTTTTTGTCGGTGGCCGCCATGTTGGTAGCTGGCCTTCAGACAAAGACGTCCGTTCTTACAGGTTTTTGAAAATACTTTGGCCAAAAAGCGTCTAGAGAGGAGCTTGGGTTTCTTTATCAAAAATAAAAAAAAACATCTCTCTTTTTAAGGATTCTGATATTAGAAGTAGTTTCAAAGACACCGTGCTGCAGGCTCAGGTCTGTCAACCAGAAGCATGTGTCTGCAGACCCGGTATGGCAAGCCGTATTAACATAATATATGGCAAGCCATTTTAACATAAATTCGGTTGTCCCGCCACAACATTCGAGATTTATCAAATTGTTTTATGACTAGAAGTTTTAGCAATTTAAGATAACTATAATTGAGTTTTGACTAGTCAAATACGTATTCGAGATATTTCTAATTACATTCTGACTAGTCGAAATGACATCAGATTTATCATTAAGTTGTATGGAGATGTCAATTCAAGATATCTCGAATGAATTACTTACTATCTGAAATACCCATTTCAGATATCTACAATTATATTACGAATAGCCAAAATTACAATTCAAGATATCTTAAATTTAGTTTTGACTAGTCCTAATTCTAATTAAAGATATCTCAAATGCCACCATAATTCAAGATATCTTAAATGTATTTTTGGATAGGTGAAATGCAGTTTTGACTAGTAAAAACTAAATTTAAGATATCTTGAAATGTATGGCAAGCCGAAATAACATAAATTCGGTTTCGTCTGAGTATCCGTAATTACATTCCAGATATCTTAAAATGCATTTTGACTAGACAACACTACATTTTGACAATCCGGAATGGTAATTTAAGATATCTTTATTTACATTCTGACTAGGAAAAATAATAATTCAAGATATCTTCAATTACATTTTGACTAGTCAAAATTCCTTTCAAGATATCTCAAATTACGTCACCGGATTCGTCATTGAAAGCGGCACACATCCGTAATTGTAATTTAAGATATCTCGAACGTAATTATGACTAGTCGGAATTACAATTGAAGATATCTGAAATAAGACATTGCGTGTGAGCCCCTTATTAGCTGTAAGCTGTCCATATAATTGCCTGAACATTCAATGGCGCTGGCAGTTTTCGACAAAAGTGTAAGAAAATGCCACAATATAGAAAGAGCTTTTTCAGTATGGGATATGCGGAGAGTGTGTAAATAGTATACTTGAAGAATGCTTAAGAAATTTGCAAAGAATTTCGGATTTACTTGCTGGCGACACACACAATGCACTGAAAAACGGCTTAGGGAAGCTGAAAGCGCTACTGTTGACTCATGTCCAAGCTGGAAATAATGAATATTCCTCAGCCCGGGCCAGTTCAGTTAATAACCAGATGCAGTTTTTTTTACTGTGGTAAAGCTATCTGCCTCTTCGGAAATTATGGTAAAGCCAGCTAGTTCTAGATTTTGACATGCTAGACGGCACAAGGCATTACAGCACCCTCCTTTAGCTCCTCTGAAAAAAAAAGCGCACGCCTCCGGTTCATGTGTGATGACATATGGCATGTAATTCAAGATATCGGTAATGTCATTTTGACTAGTCAGAATGTCATTTTAAGATAACTTAAATGAAAAAGTTGAATAATTCAAGATATCTCTAATTAATTTAGAGATATCTTAAAAGGAATTTTGACTAGTCAAAATTACAATTCAAGATATAAGGTAGTTCACATGTGACGTCACGCGTGACGTCAGCGCTACATCCGGGTCCCGCGGGTAGGCAAAAAACAGTACTGTTCTCGTCTACTACATGACAAAACGGGTGATTTAGAGCATACTTTTAGTTAGTTTATTTTTGGAATCTAAACAATGCCTAAGACTTGTTGTGCTCCCGGTTGCACAGAGAGGCATTCCAAATCGTCGGATGTACGTTTCTGTTGTTTACCGAAGGAGGAAGGACGAAGAAAGAAATGGATATTTTCAATGAAAAGAGCACAGGCAGACACTCCCAGTGGACTGGGGGAGCCATCATACTACGACAGAATTTGCAGTCTACACTTCATCCTCGGTAAATACAACTTAATTCTGCTCTAGTCATTGTTCTACTTAAATAGCGGCGGAGGGGAGGTGGCGATCGCTAGACGGGCCGGAGAAGCGGCTGCTACAGCAGCAGCAGCAGCCGCTGTCTGAAGCAGCAGCAGCCGCTGCGGCGGAGCAGACAGCGGGTTCACGGGCTGCGGCAGCAGCAGCCACTGTCTGGAGCTCTGCTCTGCTGCGTAAACACTACACGGGCCGCTTCTCCGGCCCGTGTAGCGATCGCCACCTCCCCTCCGCCCGTTCACGGGCGCTAGTACGTCTGTGTTTACGCTGCAACGTCGCCGACACCCCCACCCATTTTAACAAGACAAAAACACCAAAATAATCTGTAGTAAACAATGTTTTTTTTTAACCTACCGGGCGGGTCTTCCTCTCTGCTGAGACGCGGTCTGTGTCCGATGCCGCTTTGTGCTGTTACATAAACATGTCTGAACATCCATCCATTTTCTGACCGCTTAATCCCTCATGGCGTCACGGGGGTTGCTGGAGCCTTTTTCCCCGATATAAAATAATTGTAGCCGTCCAGTGGTTTCAGGGGCTTTCGTGCTCTCTCGTCTGTACTGGCCTGCGTGTTTATAAGGCAGCTGTATGTCGCGGTACGGAACACTTGGCCAGCATTTCACAGACTCGCTCCGTCCCTTCAGGCTTTTGCTGTGTGGATCTGGCAATCTGATACCATCAACCACCAACTTACTCTTAAAACGATCTTGTGATACGTTATCTAAAGAAGAAAAATACATGGAGAACTCGTTGGTTTCTCTGTTTGCGTCCGCCATTGTGTTCGCCTTTTGCCTACCAGTCAGGCGCGCATGCGCGAAAAACCCGCATCAAAACAATAACAATGAACTACCCTATATTAAAAGGAATTTTGACTGGTGATGAAGATTGGGTTTACCTGGCTGCTATTACATGTCTATTGAAAACCCATCTTTCCCAGTTCCGGATTTGGCCGCAAGTGAAAAGACATTAATCCAGAAGTAGAACAGTTTTTATGTGTATTTAATTCATAGAAATTAAATATGGAGACAGAGTATACATTTACCAATCAAGATGTTTTCCCCGCACGGTCGAGAAGTCTGTCTAACTTTAAAAAGTCTGTACACATCTTTTTAAGGGTGAGACCATCCCATGTTTTTTAGGAGGAGGGGGAAATCTGTTTTGAACAAAGGAACTCTCTTTCTGACCCACCCCCTCAGCAATAAAACTCCATGTTTATCTTACACTGGAGCAGGGAGAGACAGACACCACTCTGCTTGACTAAGATATTTTCTTAACAGTATATACACATATACATTGTATATATGCTATATACGCTATCGCTTCATGCTTGCTCAGTATGAGATGAAAGATTGCTGCAAAGCCATGGACAATGCAGACGACTCTCCCAGTGGCTCTATGCTTCTTCAGGAGTGAATGCTGCTTGTCGGGACTTTGATGCAATCAACTGGTTCCCTTATATAGGAAATTTTCGACCAATCTGTATAATCTGACCCAATCTGTATAATATGATTGAATTTGACTTTGTAAAGTGCCTTGAGATGACATGTTTCATGAATTGGTGCTATATAAATAAAAATTGAATTGAATTTAATTTAATTCAGTTATATGTCAGCTTCAACCAGCTGCCTGAAACCTTTAACTCCTGTGTACCACTGTGCCCTGAGGTTCATCACTGGTTGGAGCCACCTCATCCACCACAGTGAACTCTATGCAAAAGCTGGCATGCCTTCTCTCAATATAACACGCTATACATACTGTATGACCCTAGTTTATAAGGCTCTTCTTGGCTTGGTTCCCATATATTTATGGACCTTTCTGAAGAGAACTGGTAGCCGTTATGCCCTAAGCTCAAATGACGTTCTGCACTTTTCTGTTCCTTGTATTAGTACCTGAAACAGGTAGAAAAGTATTCAGTTTCTCTGTCCCCTCTGCTTGGAATGACCACCAATCTGAACCAAAAATATCAGAACTTGTTCCATTGGGAGCATTCCGCTCTACTCTAAGAAACCGTCAAGGTAAATCTTTTGCACAGCGCCTGCGTTTTTTTAAATTGTTACTGTATCTAGTGTATAACTGCTGCAATTATAAGCGGTATCTATTTATACCGCTTATTTACTCGCACTTTAGTACTTTTATATTTTAATGTCTTTGAATTGGATTTTTGCTGACTGTTTGTTGTTGTTGTTCGTCTGACTTGATTATTATAACGTGTGCTGCTGCCTTTCTTGGCCAGGTCACCCTTGTAAAAGAGGTCTAGATCTCAATGGGGTTTTATCTGGTTAATTTAAGTTACTGACTGCACTTTGGTCCGGCTATCCCCTCATCAAACATACCAGTCGATGTTTGAAGGTCATTGTGTCAACTCAACCACTGCTAGTACAGCAGCACTACTGCGGTGGACCACAAATGTCTGCAGAGAGTGGTGAAGACTGTGAAGAAAATCAGCAGGACTACACTAGCCCCTCTCTGCCATAATAACTTGGCAAGCCAGATGGATAATGTGAGGCACATAATGTATGTTCTGTACATTATCAATCTGGGACTGCTCCCATTGAATCCATTCAGGAAAATGGGGGACATTCAGCAGAACTTTCCAAGCTGATTGGGCAAAGCAAGAACTAGTGCCTGCCTACCAAAGGTTGGTTTTAGCCAATCACTGTATCAAATTAAAATGTAAAACAGCAGGCGTCATGAGAAACCACAAGTTACGCTGGTCAATGCACTTCTTGCTTTTCATTTTTCAAAGAAGAAATAGTGGATTTTGACAAATAGATGTGATAGCAGAAGCTACACATGCATCCCCCTGCACTGCCATGCTAATTTTGATTTGGCTGTGGGCTCGGCAGCTCTTGCTATCATTACAACTCTAAGTGCCGCCTTAAATCATAGTACTGCAACATGATTGGCCAGAACCGTTTTTGGTTCAGGCCCAGTTTAGACGGGAGTGGGACATGACTGATTCTCGTGTGTTTGTGAATGCACAACCCCACAAGAATTCAACTTGCAGGCAAGGTTAGAAAAATAAATCCATCATAAAACGTAAAATAATGTGAGTCATTGCTCCAGGTTTTGTTTGTTACAAACCTCTAAGACAGATTGATGTTTATAAGAAATCAAAACAGAAAATAATAGGCAGCCTTTTGTTCTTGTGTATTTCAATTTACACTGTTGAGTCACTATGCAGGCAAGAACAGTTGGATACCTGAGAAAGGTGCAGGTATGACCTACTTTATATACATTTTTATTTAATAGTGAATCACTCCACCATATGATTAACTGAAAAATGTGCAAAGGAATTTACAGCAGTCTTAGTCAAAGGACTAAAGGTGCAGCTTTAAATGTTTCCATGGTTTATCATTTCAACATCAAGTTCAAATGGGAATACAGAGACAGAAGGATGTAGTGCTTATATTATATACCACTTATATGTATAAGTTTAATAAGTTCCACAAATTATAAAATCAATAATACTGAATGCTATTTGTAGAGTCAGTACATTTGTCTCACAATTCCGTTTAAAATGGTTGTGTCCCTGTTGTGAAGAACAAATTTCTCACGTTTTGTTTGTGATGATTGGACAGAAAAGCCTTATTCTAGTGATGTTACGTTATGTGCCGAGGCTTCGAGGCGTGTGTCGAGTAATGGAGGGGGCGTTTCCGTGAAGCGCGTATCGAGGCTTGCTTCATTTAGGGGAGGAGCCGAAAACGATGACGTCCGAAGCCTCGCTGGCCGGCTGTACCACGTGACTGCTTCGGGAAGTGGTTCAGATGTTGGCGCGGCTTCGACAGCTTTTAGAAACCCCACAGGCTCCATTCAAAATGTGGGTTGTTGTAGGCGAGTTGCGGTCAGTTGAGAGAGTGGATAGAGTTTTGATAGTTTGGATAGCAGAGTTTGGATAGTGGTTATTTAGTTTGAGACAGTTAGTTTGGTGTTTGGAGAGTTTAGGAGAGAGATAGATAGATAGGAGATCAGTGCTCTCAACTATCACGCATTGACCGTCACTGACTTCACACGGTCACACGCAAACATGGCATTTTTCACGCATAAAATTCCAACGCCCATTTGGGCAGCGGACGATAAAAACTCCGCCTTCTGCTGAGATGTTTCAGCTTCTTTCACAGCTTGTGGCCATCAGTAATTCCTGCTGCAGTTCATGTTAACAGAGCAGCAGGAGGAACGATCAGAGTTATGAATAATTTTAGTCTTAACAGTGGTGAAAGTAAGCCGGTAAGGTCCTGTACTACGTACGCAGGAGGGGAGGGGGGGCGGGGGAAGAGAGCTGCTGCCAGATATTGCCTTCATTCATAACCAGTCATGGCTGCACTCTGGATCATAAAACAGTTCTGCTCACCAGATGCAGTTTAAAACGCTACGTCTGGTTATAAGTTGTTTTTATTAATTCTGCATTTTTTAACTACATGCACCGTATTTCTGTGCCTCAGCGCTTCGATGCGTTTCTGCCGTGCGCTTTTTTCAGGTGCGCAAAATTACGTTACTTGTATTTTGGGTGTGCGCTTTCATTTTAAAGAACTTGTAACATCAGGAGGCTGATCTCAGACCGGTCAGCTCCTATGATCACTGTATAGGAGCCATTTACAGTTTTTATTTATGCATTTCCACCCTGTTTATCCCTCGCACGCAGCGCACCATCGGGTAAAATCCTCCCACCTCACCGCCCAGAGCGCACTGAGGAGAGCAATAGAGATTTGTCTGGTCGACTGAGATGAGAAACCTGTTGCTGTGAAAGGTGATATAGGTTAAACTTTGGTTTAACCCAACATGTTAAACAGCCAACACACAAACAGGGACATATTTTAGACTTGATCATCACTAAAGGTCTAAACATTTCACAGGTCAATGTAACTGATGTTGCCTTATCCGATCACTTCTCCGTTACCTTTGAATGCATAATTTACAGTGACTCATTTAGCCAAAGGGACATCGTAAGAAAACGCACCTTTAAGGACAATGCCACAGAAACTTTTATTCAAGCTTACTCTGCTACCTCAACCTTGGGCTGCAACTCAGTAGATGAACTAGTAGATAACTTTCAGTCTAAAGTCTCAGACATCATTAACTGCATTGCTCCAGTTAAAGTGAAAGTTTTTTCCGGGAAGAAAAAATCTCCTTGGAGAAATGCTCCAGCAGTTAGAGGTGAAAAAAGGGAATGTCGCAAAGCTGAACGCAGGTGGAGAAAGAACAGACTCCAGGTTCACTATGACATCCATAAAGAGAGACTTTACAGATATAACTTACAACTGAAAAATGCAAGAGAATCTTTCTTCTCAGAGATCATCAAGAAAAACATTAATGATGCTCGTGTGTTATTTTCTACAGTCGACAGGTTAACAAATCCTCCTGTGTCCGTGGCTTCTGAACTCCACTCCACCAGGGCCTGCAATGAATTTGCTAACTTCTTTACTGAAAAAATCCTAAAAATTAGAGGATCAGTTTGTACATCCACACCAGCTCCAGAACCAAAGCCGTATTCAGCTGGAACTTATCCTGACAAAATGTCCCAATTCAGCCAAATAAACCACAAAAGCTTAGAGCAGATCATTCAGCAGCTAAGTTCCTCTTCATGCTGTCTTGATGTTCTACCCACAGTTTTCCTTAAGAAAGTTTTACCTGTCATAGTGTCTGAGTTGACTCAGATAATAAACACGTCCCTTCTGTCAGGTGTTTTCCCCCAGTCCCTAAAAACAGCAAATATCAAACCACTGCTGAAAAAGAACAATTTAGACAAACTTCTACTCCAGAACTACAGGCCCATCTCAAACCACCCCTTTATCAGTAAGATTATTGAAAAAGCTGTATTTCAACAATTAAACACCTTCTTGACAATGACCAGCCGCTTTGACGTTTTCCAGTCTGGCTTCCGTGCTCACCACAGTACCACAGTACAGAGACCGCCCTTATCAAGGTTTTTAATGAGATCCACAGATTGTGGAAGAACCACCGTGCTGGTTCTATTGGACCTCAGTGCAGCATTTGATACTGTCGATCACTCCATTCTGTTAGAACGTCTGGAAAACTGGGTCGGCCTCTCTGGTACAGCTCTCAACTGGTTTAAATCCTACTTAAAGGACAGGGAATTTTTTGTATCAGTAGGTAACTTTACATCAGAGATGACAAAAATCACATGTGGGGTTCCCCAAGGGTCCATCCTGGGTCCCCTCCTATTCAATATCTACATGCTCCCTCTAGCTCAGATAATAAAAAACAACAACATCAGCTACCATAACTATGCAGATGACACACAGCTCTACATCACCATGTCACCAGGTGACTATGGACCTGTTCAAGCACTGAGTAAATGCCTACAGGAAATCAATACGTGGATGTGCCAAAATGTTCTTCAGTTGAATAAAAACAAAACACAAGTAATAACATTTGGACCAATAGAGGAGAGATCAAAAGTTAGCACACAGCTTCAGCTAAAAACCACTAATCAGGCCCGAAATCTGGGAGTAGTGATGGACTCAGACCTGAACCTCCAAAAGCATCTAAAGACAGTTACAAGGTCGGCTTTCTATCACCTGAAGAACATTTCTAGGATTAAAGGACTGATGTCTCAGCAGGATCTGGAAAAACTAATCCCTGCATTTATTTTTAGTCGAATAGATTACTGCAACGGTGTTTTCACAGGTCTGCCTAAAAAGTGGATCAGACAGCTGCAGCTGATCCAGAACGCTGCTGCCCGCGTCCTCACTAAGACCAAGAAAGTAGAGCACATCACCCCAGTTCTAAAGTCCTTACACTGGCTCCCTGTATCTCAGAGAATAGACTTTAAAATACTTCTGTTAGTCTATAAATCCCTAAATGGCTTAGCACCTAAATACATCACAGACTTGTTATCAGCGTATAAACCATCCAGACCACTCAGGTCTTCTGGCTCCAGCCTACTCTGCATACCTAGAACCAGAACTAAACAAGGAGAAGCATCATTTAGTTCCTATGCTCCGATATCTTATCTGTAACAAACTTCCAGAAAATTGTAAAGGTGCGGAAAGCCTTAAAGTTCCTTTAAATCAAGATTAAAAACACATTTGTTTAGGATTGCCTTTAACTGTTCTAGTTAACTGAATAACCACTTCTTTGTTCTAATTTCTATCTACATTTTATTCCTACTTGCTTTCATTCTGTTTTAATTTGCTATATTTTAATCATGTAAAGCACTTTGCATTGTCCCTGTACTGAATTGTGCTATATAAATAAATTTGCCTTGCCTTGCCTTGCCATGTGATTTTTGTCATCTCTGATGTAAAGTTACCTACTGACACAAAAAACTCCCTGTCCTTTCAGTAGGATTTAAACCAGCCGAGTGCTGTACCAAAAAGGCCGACCGTTTTTTTCCAGGCGCTTTAGCAGAATGGAGTGATCAACAGTATTGAATGCTGCACTGAGGTCCAATAATACCAGCACTGTGGTTCTTCCACAGTCTGCATTTATATGGATGTCATTAAACACCTTGACAAGGGCGGTCTCTGTACTGTGGTGAGCACGGTACAGAGACCACCCTTGACTGGAAAACGTCAACATGGCTGGTCATTGTTAAGGTGTGTTTAACTGTTAAAACACAACTTTTTCAATAATCTGACTGATAAAAGGGAGGTTTGAGATGGGCCAGTAGTTCTGCCGAAGTAGTTTGTCCAAACTGTTCTTTTTCAACATTGGTTTGATAATTGCTGTTTTAAGGAACTGGGGGTAACCTCCTGACAGAAGGGACGTCTTTATTATGTGAGTCAAATCAGACACTATGACAGGCATAACTTTTACTAAAGAAAGCTGTGGGTAGAACATAAAGGCACCAGAAGGAGGAACTTAGCTGCTGAATGATTTCCTCTAAGCTTTTGTAGTTTATTTGGCTGAATTGGGACATTTTGTCAAGATCAGTTCTAGTTAGATACAGCTTTGGTTCTGAACTTGATATGGATGTGCAGACTCATCCTCTAATCTGTAGGACTTTCTCAGTAAAGAAGTTGGCAAATTTATTACAAGCCCTGGTAGAGTGGAGTTTGGAAGCCACGGACACAGGAGGATTTGTTAACCTGTCGACTGTGGCAAATACAGCACAAATATTATTAATGTTTTTAGTTGATAATCCCAGAGAAGAAAGTTTCCCTTGCATTTTCAGTGGCAAGTTACATCTATAAAGTCTCTCTTTATAGATGTCATAGTTTTTCTACATTTCTGTTTTTGCATTTTACAATGAAGCCTCTGCCACTGCTTCATTCTGTACATGACAGATGCCACCATTCAGAGTATGTCATGGAAGAAGTGACAAACACAAACTGAGTCAGGCTTCATTGTGTCAAAGTCATTTATTTCGAATGAAAAGACAAAACTTAATGTAGTTTCAAACAAACAGATAAAATCATATAATTTCTCTTTCTTGATAGTAACTGAAAATTATCTTTTAAACTATTTTATATTTAAGATGAAATTGAAAGATTCAAAACAGAAAAATGGTCTTAGAACAAGAATAAATAAGGGTTAATTTGACTGTTAAATTTTGGACGCAGAGGTTTATCTACTTATATTTATCATCAGCATAAAAACTTGCTATGGACTAGATTTACTCTTAAATCTTTATACATAAAGTACAAAAATAAAACACAGTTTCAGAAAAATCTTTGGAGTATTTTTTGTTACTGAGAAGTTGATTTACTCTTGGGTGTGTTGTAATGCCACACTGTGGTTGGTCTAACAAAGAGTTTCCAGAGCAGTTTGGCTCCATTTATGTATGAGTTCATAATTTTCAGTCAAATTTTCAGTCAAATGTCAATAATCCTATGGTCACAGCTGCACCATGTCAATACCATATTTCTGTTGAGATACTTTTTTAAACCATAGTGGATTGAATATAAGCAATTTTATGAGGTTATTGGGACAGCTAGCAACTGAGGAAACACTACCTAGCTGCAGTGTAGAATACATGTTTTATAGGGAAAATACATGCCCTTACGTCAACTCCGTCAGACGTCAACTCCGTCAGTTTCTACTGCTGACGGAGTTGACCTGTAAGCTGACGGAGTTGACAAAACCACCAATAACCTCTTAATGTGCGAATATAATATTATTTGTGAATATAGTGAAGGGTTAAACTGATATTTCAGGGTTTTATTTACACATAAATGCACATACATAGCATGCATTACAATATTTAACCATACGCTTCTGACTTCTAGAGAATGGGCAGGAAGTGGTCTGCTTATTATTGTTACGTGTAACTTTGCCAGCTCTTTAATATATATATTTATATATGTAGAGACAGAGATAGAGAAATGTGAAGCCCGTGTGTAGATTTTCCCAACATCTGGTTATGAAAACTACATACTGCACCTAGAGGATTTTACATTCATCCATCAGTCAATCAATCATATCAAGTAAATAAAAATCCAATTCTATAGTATTATTCAAGTACATTTTTCTTTATTTCAATTTGTATTGTAGAAAAAAAATGGCTGGACAGAAATTGTCACTTGAGGAGTAAAGGGGAAGAAATAGAGAGTACCAACAAAAGAGAAGAGAAAAATTAAACAGTGACCAAGAGAGCAAGCATGCTATGCAAGAGAAGGAAAGACAAAGATGGAAGAAGAGAGTTAAAGACAAAAAAGTAATATAAATAAACGAGATGGGAGACAGGACAGAGAGGAATTGGAGAAAGTATTGGAGAGAGGCACAGAAAAGGTCCAGAGAGAAAATATCCAATGAAGATGCAATGCTGAAGGCACACACCCCACCAGATAGTCCGCAAGATCAGGATATTCAACAATACACAGACACAGCAGACAGTCTCTCAGACAGGAAAGGGAGATAAATAAAATGAGAAAAAGGCATTCAAGAGAAATAAAAACTTTGAAAGAGAAGCTTAAGAACGTAACAAAGCAACGAAACAAAATGAGAAAGAAAATATATCGAAGGGTTTTACACACACACACACACACACACACACCACTTTAAAGTAAATGGGTACTTAAAAAAGAGGAAAAGAAGAGAAGAACAGGTGGATGAGAAGATGGAGAGCAGGAAGTGATATAGGGGAGGCAGATGAAAACAGAAGGAAAGGAGGGCCCCTTGTTTTCCTTATTATTTTTTTGATAGTTAGAAATGGTGTCATTTATAATAGTTAGAAACGGTGTATGTGCAATATGTTTATTATAGTTTTCTTTACAATAAGTAAAATGCTCTAATAACAAGGAGTAGTAGTAGTGTTCAAAGAGCAAATCTGTTCAATAATCAGCAATGCGCACATTTTTTGTCAACACCGTCAGATCTTCAACAGCGTTGGATGGATGTTTTTGTTAATTTTTTGGGAGAAAAAATATTCTTCCTTCAGTTTATGTTGTTTTTGTAATAAAGGACCATCTGATCTACATCCTCTTATGTTTTATTTATTTAAGGAATTTGTTTTTACTATATTGAAATTAAAATCAAAGTTTAAAAATGCAAATATTTAGAAATCAGTTTTCAAAATAGTGTGAAATCACAACTAAGTTTATATATTGTATTTTGTTTTTTACATAGAGTAATTAAACATTATTATAATATACTTCAGAACTTCAGATTCTTGTATCATTGGCAGAATTAAAATTATATACTTTTTAGTGTGTCTGACGGAGTTGACAAAAATCCAGTTCTGAAGGGAAACATGTTTATTTGTTAAAAATTTGTTTTTATTTAGAATTTGTTCATTTACATGGTTAAATAGCTAAGATCTTTCTCTGCAGAAACATATCACTCTAATTGATATAGTGTGTATTTTTAAAAATAGTTTTTTAAAACGTGTTTTGTCCCGACTCTCAAGAATCAGTGATATATATAAATATATATATATATATATATATATATATATATATATATATATATATATATATATATATATATATATATATATATATATATATATATATATATATATATATATATATATATATATATATACAAATATAAAACAATAGCACAAACCCACAAAAGAGATCATCAATTTTGATTTAATTAATAGGAAAGTAAAATTTCAGTTCAAACACAGAAGTTTAAATTTGAACCAGTGCATGTTTGAGATGCCGAAGTTTTACTATTCCCATTCATTAAGATGTATTTAGATTAATTTGATATGTGAAACGTTAATAGACATCAAAAGAATTGTAAGAATATATAATTAACAAACATAATTCCTTTATTTAAAGTTAGATATACTAAAAGAAACCTTTAAATACAAGTGTCACACACATGGAAATTTAAACTGCGGCCTCTTTTTAATTTTCCTCAATTCAAAATACAGAGAAACAGAGTTTATATAATTGTGGTTTAGATGTGACACATCTGATTTGTCTTTAACCAGTTAAATGATAAAGATAAAGAATCCAACCAGCAGATGGAGAAGGCCAAATCTGAAGCTAGATGCATCATTGCACAAATTAGTTCCATACCATATTGGTCCGAGTTTAAGTGAACTAGGATCCTGGATGAACGGTATACTACCCAGACTTGAAGCAGCTGAACATGTATTTGGGGTTGCACAGCCCATCAGAGGAATTGTCGTTTCTCCGGTTGTGACTGTAGATATAAAAAAAGCAGAGGATTGTTGCAAGTTTGTCAATTTTTAGGACATTATAGATTCAACATAACATATTTTTAAGACTTCATACCACTCTTTGTGCTCTATGAATGGGTGAAGTTAGGGTTTATTGCTTTACAGTTAAGACTGTCATAAAATAAATGGTTACATTTATTTTAATAAATGAAACCATTTATTACGTTTATTGCCCATTTTAATGCATCACATTAGTATGTACATATATAAATCCAAAAAGGATAAAAAGCACACAAAACAATAAAAAAAAAAAAAAAACATATAGTGTAGGTAGGGTCCAGGGTTAGGGCCACTTTTAATTGCATCTCACTATTTTAGTTGACATCAGTGAATCAGACATATAGATATAAAATAAATTAATTAATAAGATTCACACATGGGTTGGGCGTGGCCTGTCTAGAGGGGATGGGATCCCATGGGGTGCCCTGGTTGAATGCCCAGGATCCACGGCGGCTACCAGAATCGACCATCATGGTTCTTGATATGCTTAGTTGACATTATTATTATTATTATTATTATTATTATTATTATTATTATTATTATTATTATTATTATTATTATTATTATTATTATTATTATTATTATTATCACTGTGCCATTATATTCTAATTATGAATAAAGCACACATTTTTATAATCATTTACCAATCACCCTTCCAGATAATTTTATTGATTTATTTTTGCATTTATTATTTGTTTCACTTACATGTACACATAACCGTTTCTTTTCTATTTCTTTTGAGTTCATTATTATTTATTAATTTTTCATTTATATTTTTCCTGCATCCATAGTTGCCTACAATTTCATTAACTATATACTTCCCTGTCCTCTTCTTCCCCTCACCTCCCTTTCGCCTCCCCTTATATAGTGTAACATTTCTTTACTTTCTGTAATTTGTCATTGTTTTGTAAATAAATAAATAAATGTTCATAAGAATTAGCATGAATATATATTTTACTTTGATCCTGCTCTGATTGATATTGAAACAAATGAACCGGGAAATAGTCTGTAATTTGTTAAACTCACCAGTTGTCTTGAAGCAGTTGGTCTGATCTCCTAAACATGTTATTGTAGTGTTGCACCATGGAGCGATGGGATCACAAGCAATGCACTGGACGGAGTTAGGTAACGAAGCAGGGGGCGCTGAAACAAAAGCAGCATAGTCTAAGTGAAACCTCAATAAATACTAAATTAAAAAAGGGAGGATTAGATTTTTTTAAAACTGTGACAAAGCCTACGAGCCAGAGTTTCTGAGTTGCAGTTGTCGTTGTTGCAGCACTGAACAGATGCAGTTGCATTTAGGGAAGCCAAGCTGACTGAAAAAGTCTGACGGTCTGTGTGTGGACACAGAGTGGATGGTGCACAACCTTTGCGGATTACTGCGCCTGTATCCCCAGATGCTGTAAGAAGTAAAAAGCATATCGATAAAATAGAAATCATATTGATCGATATTGATAATTATCAACTATTTCAGAACATATTTTAAGTACAGCCATGGCTGTTTAATGCTATTGCTTAGCTACCTATTTTTAGAAACAGAACACACAAACACTAAATTCAAACTTAGCCCCTTATTCAATCAACTTTTCACCAAAACTGCAAGTTTTTTAAAAATGAAAAAGAACGTGTGCTCTCTGAACTCTTTGAAGGGGGCAGAGCTTTCCTGGGTCTGTGTTGTGATTGGCTGGGAGGACGTAATAACTGCAATATTAACCTACATGATAGGCTAGTATACAAAAGGAAGGAAAACTGTTATTCTTTTTAACTTTTATTGACCCCTTTTTTCTATCATCAATATATATTGTAATTGAATTCTCGTCCAGCCCTAGTTGAGAATACTCACAACCTCAGTCATACAATGAAATGAACAATACCTAGTAGGGTAGCTGTTATGCACATCATCCCTGGGTTACATGTTTGCGATACCGTGGTAGAGCACATAGGATCTGAGCAGGTTGCACACTCCAGGGCCCCAGCTGCAACCAGGAGAAAGAAGTAAATGAAAAATAATGGTTTCAAATAATAGAACCTACGGTGGCCGAGAGGTGCAAACGCACTGCAGCTACATAAGTATGCTGTTACTGATCAATAATTGGGAGGGAAAACAGAAATTAGCTGTTTTTTTGCAATCTGTCCTGCCAGCAGCCGCTCATACTAGCTGATAGCGCTACATTTAGAATTATTGAGGACTACACTACATGAACCACATGACCGGACGTTGGTGAGTTAAAAGTGCGTTGTAATGCTCTCTCTATACTGCGCAGTCTGATATGACTTAGTTGGTGGTCGAACTTGAAACGATTTTTACCACTTGCAGCATTTCACCTTTGCATGCATTTTGTGTCAGCATCACTTGTGTTTACATCAGGTTTGCACATTGTGTTTAATTTCTGTGATTGCAGCGTTTCTTTTTTCCTGCCATTTTCCATTGCGTGTGTTTTGTCTGTTAGCCTCTGTTTAATGTTTGGAGTACTTTTTGTATTTGCAGCACATTTATATACTTGCAGTGCGTTTGCACCTCTCGGCCACCGTAAGAACCAGTTAGAAATGACATGTGCTTAAAATATTTATCACTGATTAAGTTTTTCTTATTTTAAATTTTAAAATAAAAAACAGCATCAGTTTGTAACTGCAGCTATATATGTTAAGTTTCTTTGGGTTTTGTAAATTATAATTTTTTTAAATATATATTATCTTCACAATAATTGCAGAATCATAGTGGATATATTATTAGACCATTACAATTAAATTAGGTCATAAATAAACCACAGAGAATGTGTTTTCAGTTCACAAAATAAAGATAAACTAGCAAAACAAAAAGAGTATAAAATACAATTAAACAATATTCCATTTATTGACCTCTGAAGAAAATACATCTGTGACACCACAGCCTGATTGAAGAAAATGTTTGCTGGAAAGAGAAAGCTTTGCATACTTGGAGAATAGAATATCATTGTTTTTTTAAACTAGAACAACACAGAGATCAATGATGTTTCAAGAAGAATTAGAAATATGTAGACAGTCGATACATAACAGTTTTGACCTGCATGATAATCTTCTGCAAAACATTGACAAAAATTCAACTTATTTGTATTTAAATCTTAAACATTAATTTAGAAAATAAAATCACAAGGATCTGAAAAATACTCAAACTCCTGTTTATTAACTGAACAGATGAAAAATATGTAATATCTGATTACATTGTTTACTTAGATCCACTTGGATCTAGTTACCAAACATTCATTAAATAATAAAATTACAAAGATTGGAAAAATCCCAAAACTCTTGTTTATTAAACGAACAACAGCCATTAAGTTGCAAGTACAGCTGAAAAAGATATAATATCTAATTCTATTATTTTCTTACTTCACAAACCAATAACAATTACAAATGTTACCTGTGCTGTAGAGTGCCCAGATAAGAGTCAGAGAAAAGATCACTTTCATTATGATGTTTAGTGGGATCCTGCAGGCTAGTTCTCCTGAATTCTGATACTAAAAGCCAAGAGCTGCGCTACACTTTATATGCTACATAGATGACCTCACTGGTCAGGTGTGTTTCAATTTCTATCGTGCCACAATCGAAAAACTGATTTTTTCATTCATCAGAGTATCCTTGTTGTATGCTCTGGAGACATATTTGCATTATTTTTGCCTATTATCCAAATCATGTTGTTTATAATAAAGTCTTTTCATCATGTGTTTTGAATTTTTTTGGGCTAGTTCTAATAAAAATGAGGAAGAGGAAGACAACAACTTTCTCAAAGGAGATATGAGACAGTTTTACAACAGGTAAATCCTCCTAGAGTGCACTTTTTTACTATCATTCTAGAAACAGTTAAATAAATACCAAATGTTGGCTACCAAGAGCAGGGGCATGTTTATATGTTGTCTATCTTGTAAATATTAGTGTTTACAATACAGGTTTATTTTAAAATACTTTTTCTGATAGATGTACTGGTAAAACCCTTAGCTGTTTTCCATCCATCCATCAGTTTTTCCTACACACTTATACCTGTTGAGGTCGCGAGGGGTGCTGGTGCCTATCTCCAGCTGTCAATGGGCATGAGGCGGGGTACACCCTGGACAGGTCAACAGTCTCGCAGGGCAACACAGAGATAGATAGGACAAACAACCATTCACACATACCTAGGGAGAACTTAGAGAGGCCAATTAACCTAACACTCATGTTAGGTTAATTGGCCTCCTGTGGGAAGAAGCCGGAGTACCCGGCTTGAACCCACGCATGCACAGGGAGAACATGCAGATCCATGCAATAAGACCCAGGGTTGGACTTGAACCCAGGACCTACAAAGCAACAGTGCTTTGTAGACTTTTGGTCACTTCTACCCACTGTGCCACTGTGCAGCGCCCAGGGCTCAGCTGGGCAGGGCACCCCTGGGGCCTCTGGCCCTCGGGGCCCATTGCCGGGACCACTTCAGCATAGCTGGCTCCCGGCAGAGCCCATGGGCTCGCCGTCGCAGCTCCTGGGGGCTTCGGCATTGCGGTGACTGGAGGATTTCCTTGGGGTCGTCTCTCCTCTTTCCTTGGGGGGGGGGGGGGGGGGGGGAGTGCAGATTTCCTGTGTGGGCCCCACTTGGGCGGCCTGCTTTGGGAGCCCCTTTGGGAGTCCGGGGTTATTGTCCCCTGACCCCTGCCTCAGTGCTCGGGGAAGGCGGGCCTTTGGTTCTTCACAACCACTATTGAGCAATTTCCTTCTGGATAAATTTCACATACTCAAGTGCACTTTCACAAACACCCACAGGTGCTGGGTTCCAGGTTCTAAGTGTTCACTTATATACAGAAAGCCAGTAATTTATTTATTCATTCATTTATTTATTTATTTATTTATTTATTTATTTTCACTTTCTTTTCTCAGGTATCACTTTACTCATGTCAGCTTAAATAATAATACATATGATTTAGCAACGGTTTCAAGGTGTTACTCTATTGTATCTGTTACACTATGTCTGTTGGTTGTGTTGTTCTTTTTACATCTCTCTTTCCAGGTGATGAAGCAGACGGAAGACGTTTTATCATTCTTTCCCTTTTATGTCTTCTTTCTTTCACCTCCTCTTTCTTTTTTTCTCTTCTTGATCTTCCTTTACTCTCCTACTTTCCCACTGTAGTGTCCACATAATTTGAAATTCTCCCCACAGGAATCACAATAAAACTATTTACATGCATAAATCAAGCGGAGCACTATGGCGAAAGCTGATTGCTCATCTTGTGAGAGCAAAATCTGTCGAGCTCTATTTGGCGTTAAGACATCAATTCCTATTGCCACATTGCTAGACAGGACACTGGGGGGAAAATAATAATAATAATAAATGTCTTAAACCATCACCTTTCTAATTTTTGTCATTGAAATGTTAAAATGATGTTCAGTTCAGTTATTGGAGGGGCCTGCCCCAATCTGTATAATCTGATTGATTTTGTAAAGTGCCTTGAGATGACATGTTTCATGAATTGCCGCTATATAAATAAAATTGAAAATTGAATTGAATTGAATTGAAAAGATCTAAACATACCAAAGCCGGATGAAGCCTCTCGTGAAGCGGAAATATCCCCAGATAAAATGTTCTGTTTGATCAGAAATATGCAAAATGGGAAAAACCCAGGACCAGATGTATTTGGGATTTAATTGTCCATGAAATTTGCAAATCAAATAGCTAAATTTTTACTTAGGATGTTCTTTCACTCAGAGGACAGAGATCAAATGTAGCCTTTATCTTAACGTTAACTCTCCATGCTCAACCTAGATTTTAAAACATTTACTAAAATACTTGCAAAAAGGTTACATGCATGTGTAGAATCCATTATAAATACTGATCAGATGGAAATCGATTCTTTCTTTAATGTTAGGCATGTGATGGATATTTTATACTGTCCCTTTGACAAAGCCTCCAAGAAGGCCATCCTGTGTCTACCTGCATAAAAGGCTCTTGACCAGGTGGAATGGCAGTATCTTTTTAGGATTTTGGAAAGGTTTAGTCTGGGCCTATCTTTTATCTCTTGGGTGTGCATGTTGTATTCAAAGCCTAAAGCCTTGGTTCTCACCAACTCAGATAAGTCACCCTCCTTCGCTTTGAAGAGGGGGATACGACAAGGATGTTCCCTCTTGCCGCTCCTTTTTGCATTGGTCAATGAGCCCCTGGCATTTAGCGTGAGGGAGCATGCCTTCATTAAACCTATAATGTTGGGTGGAGCTGATCATGAAATTTCCTTATATGCAGATGATGTGCCCCTTTTTGTTACAAACCCTGAGCAATAAGTTCCACAACTGCTCAAACTTGTTGACTCATTTGAAAAAGTCTCCGGATACAACATTAACTGGCAAAAGAGTGAACTTGTATCAATAGCTAATTACCTAGACCCATAAAAATAAAAATAAAAATCCAAACAACCTGTTTAGTTTGAATTTCGCAGGAAAACTTCAACTCAAGGAGAGCATTGAAACATGGGGAACATTAACTTTATCCATGATTGGATGTGTTAAAGCAATCAAGATGGTTTCACTACCTCGATTTTTGCATTTATTTCAGAACAACCCCCAGTCGGTTGTGGCAGATGACCGTTCATACTGAGCCCGGTTCTGCTGGAGGCTTTTCCTTCCCGTTAATGGGGAGCTTTTCTTTCCACTGTCGCTTCATGCTTGCTCAGTATGAGGGATTGCTGCAAAGCCATTTTACAATGCAGACAACTCTCCCTGTGGCTCCACGCCTCTTCAGGAGTGAATGCTGTTTGTCAAGACTTGGATGCAATCAACTGGGTTCCCTTGTATAGGAATTTTTTTGACCCATCTGTATAATCTGCCCCAATCTGTATAAACTGATTGATTTTGATTTTGTAAAGTGCCTTGAGATGACATGTTTCATGAATTGCCGCTATATAAATAAAATTGAAAATTGAATTGAATTGAAAAGATCTAAACATACCAAAGCTGGATGAAGCCTCTCGTGAAGCGGAAATATCCCCAGATGAAATGTTCTGTTTGATCAGAAATATGCAAAATGGGAAAAACCCAGGACCAGATGTACTTGGGATTTAATAGTCCATGAAATTTGCAAATCAAATAGCTAAATTTTTACTTAGGATGTTCTTTCACTCAGCGGACAGAGATCAAATGTAGCCTTTATCTTAGCGTCAACTCTCCATGCTCAACCTAGATTTTAAAACATTTACTAAAATACTTGCAAAAAGGTTACATGCATGTGTAGAATCCATTATAAATACTGATCAGATGGAAATCGATTCTTTCTTTAATGTTAGGCATGTGATGGATATTTTATACTGTCCCTTTGACAAAGCCTCCAAGAAGGCCGTCCTGTGTCTACCTGCATAAAAGGCTCTTGACCAGGTGGAATGGCAGTATCTTTTTAGGATTTTGGAAAGGTTTAGTCTGGGCCTATCTTTTATCTCTTGGGTGCGCATGTTGTATTCAAAGCCTAAAGCCTTGGTTCTCACCAACTCAGATAGGTCCCCCTTCTTTGCTTTGAAGAGGGGGATACGACAAGGATGTCCCCTCGCGCCACTCCTTTTTGCATTGGTCATTGAGCCCCTGGCATTTAGCGTGAGGGAGCATGTCTTCATTAAACCTATAATGTTGGGTGGAGCTGATCATGAAATCTCCTTATATGCAGATGATGTGCCCCTTTTTGTTACAAACCCTGAGCAATAAGTTCCACATCTGCTCAAGCTTGTTGACTCATTTAAAAAGGTCTCCGGGTACACCATTAACTGGCAAAAGAGTGAACTTGTCTCAATAGTTAATTACCTAGACCCATAAAAATTTAAAAAAATCCAAACAACCTGTTTAGTTTGAATTTCGCAGGAAAACTTCAACTCAAGGAGAGCATTGAAACATGGGGAACATTAACTTTATCCATGATTGGATGTGTTAAAGCAATCAAGATGGTTTCACTACCTCGATTTTTGCATTTATTTCAGAACAACCCCCAGTCGGTTGTGGCAGATGACCGTTCATACTGAGCCCGGTTCTGCTGGAGGCTTTTCCTTCCCGTTAATGGGGAGCTTTTCTTTCCACTGTCGCTTCATGCTTGCTCAGTATGAGGGATTGCTGCAAAGCCATTTTACAATGCAGACAACTCTCCCTGTGGCTCCACGCCTCTTCAGGAGTGAATGCTGTTTGTCAAGACTTGGATGCAATCAACTGGGTTCCCTTGTATAGGAATTTTTTTGACCCATCTGTATAATCTGCCCCAATCTGTATAAACTGATTGATTTTGATTTTGTAAAGTGCCTTGAGATGACATGTTTCATGAATTGCCGCGATATAAATAAAATTGAAAATTGAATTGAATTGAAAAGATCTAAACATACCAAAGCTGGATGAAGCCTCTCGTGAAGCGGAAATATCCCCAGATGAAATGTTCTGTTTGATCAGAAATATGCAAAATGGGAAAAACCCAGGACCAGATGTATTTGGGATTTAATAGTCCATGAAATTTGCAAATCAAATAGCTAAATTTTTACTTAGGATGTTCTTTCACTCAGCGGACAGAGATCAAATGTAGCCTTTATCTTAGCGTCAACTCTCCATGCTAAACCTAGATTTTAAAACATTTACTAAAATACTTGCAAAAAGGTTACATGCATGTGTAGAATCCATTATAAATACTGATCAGATGGAAATCGATTCTTTCTTTAATGTTAGGCATGTGATGGATATTTTATACTGTCCCTTTGACAAAGCCTCCAAGAAGGCCGTCCTTTGTCTACCTGCATAAAAGGCTCTTGACTAGGTGGAATGGCAGTATCTTTTTAGGATTTTGGAAAGGTTTAGTCTGGGCCTATCTTTTATCTCTTGGGTGCGCATGTTGTATTCAAAGCCTAAAGCCTTGGTTCTCACCAACTCAGATAGGTCCCCCTTCTTTGCTTTGAAGAGGGGGATATGACAAGGATGTCCCCTCGCGCCACTCCTTTTTGCATTGGTCATTGAGCCCCTGGCATTTAGCGTGAGGGAGCATGTCTTCATTAAACCTATAATGTTGGGTGGAGCTGATCATGAAATCTCCTTATACGCAGATGATGTGCCCCTTTTTGTTACAAACCCTGAGCAATAAGTTCCACATCTGCTCAAGCTTGTTGACTCATTTAAAAAGGTCTCCGGGTACACCATTAACTGGCAAAAGAGTGAACTTGTCTCAATAGTTAATTACCTAGACCCATAAAAATTTAAAAAAATCCAAACAACCTGTTTAGTTTCAATTTCGCCGGTAAACTTCGACTCAAGGAGAGCATTGAACCATGGGGAACATTAGCTTTATCCTTGATTGGATGTGTTAAATCAATCAAGATGGTTTCACTACCTCAATTTTTGCATTTATTTCAGAACATTCCCATTTTTGTACCCAAATCCTTTTTTAAGTGAATAGATTCCATTATTATACCATTTATTTGTGGTTACAGATCACGACAAATTGCTAAAAGCCATCTTCAGAAATCAAGAGACCTGGGCCTGCCATGGTTGTTGCATTACTATTCAATTCGATTAAATTTTATTTATATAGCGCCAGTTCATGAAATTTCGAGGCACTTTACAAAGTCAAATTCAATCATATTATACAGGTTGGTCAAAAAAAAATCCTATACAAGGGAACCCAGTTTATTGCATTAAAGTCCCGACAAGCAGCATTCACTCCTGGAGAAGCTACAGGGAGAGTCGTCTGCATTGTCCATGGCTTTGCAGCAATCCCTCATACTGAGCAAGCATGGAGCGACAGTGAAAAGAAAAACTCCCTATTAACGGGAAGGAAAACCTCCAGCAGAACCGGGCTCAGTATGAACGGTCATCTGCCTCAACCGACTGGGTGTTACAGAAGACAGAGCAGAGACACAACAAGACAGACAAAAAAAGCACAGAAGCACGTATTGATCCAGTAATCTGTTCTACATTAAATGGTAATAGCGGGTGATCTGTCTTCCCTGGATGATGTCACAGTTAACAGAACGTCAGACCAGGTGTACCTACTATGAAGAAAAAGTGAGAGAGAGCAAAAAGTTAAAAGCTGAAATGACAACAGTCACCACAGAACGCCAAAGGAAATCATTCCTGCCTGTGGTCATCAACCTTTACAACGCCTCCCTCAGTGATTATGACACCCCCCCTCTGTAACTGACATTCATTCATTCCTTGCACTGTTCTTGCACAAGTCACTATTACTTTATTTGGATCTGTAGTTATACATATGTATATATATATATATATATATATACATGTGTGTGTGTGTGTGTGTATATATATATATATATATATATATACATATATATATATATATATATATATATATATATATATATATATATATATATATATATACAGACTTATATATGTATATATTTATATTACCTTGTGTGGAATGATGTATATATATAAGCCATTTGAATCACTCGTGTTGGACATTACAGGACTGCAGTGGGAAACCTCTGGTCCATCCACGTTGGCAACTAGAACTTTGCAAATGTCTTTGCTTGGTGATGGCAGTTTCAAAAAGACGTGTAGCTTCTGAGCTAGCTCTGTGCGTGCATCAGTGTGTGTGTGTGGGTGTACGTATGTGGCTGACCGCTGAAACCAGTGGTTACAAAGGACCTTCAATAGCTCAGTTGGTAGAGCGGAGGATTGTAAAGAGGAATGCTGGACATCCTTAGGTCGCTGGTTCAACTCCGGCTCGAAGGAGAACCTTTTATCTGACTTTTAACAACAAGTCACGCCTGGAGAGTATCTTTTTTTTGTACTCTTTAGAGAAGCATTGACCCCAGTCTTTAAAGATCTTTCCCAAACCCTTTCAACCCCTCATCAAAGGTCAACGTTTTACACAAACGTCAAGAGGATTCTGCTTGTCTTTTCCTAATATCTGCAAAACACCCACCTTTGTTCCTTTCTAACTTTGCATTGTGGAAAGTCAAACACCACGGCTTCAGCATGCCTCAAAACACATTATTTAGCCATCAACCCGCTGATTCTTTCTTGTTGCTACATCGACCCCAGTTAAACTCATTCTTACACAAGGCCTTCATAAGGACACGTATCAAACTTCTTTCTTAAAGTAACATCACAAAGCCTACCGGAAAAGGATGGCACGTCTTCTACAGTGCTTAGAGAAAACGCATGCTGTGTCATCCATGCTTCAGCTCCTTTCCTTCTTCAGCACACCTGACTCAAGTGACAGCATCTCCATGCAGCCTTTGCAAAGTTTCGCCCCCCCCAACGCACGTTTCACCCTTGGCAAACACCCGTGTCAGAGAAGAAGAAACTCCAAAATACCAAAGGACACCAGCCCCGGAGGATTGGAAATGGATGCTACAGCTGTAGAGCCTGGGAGCCAATATCATGCTCGTGTGTTTGTTCTTTAAGAAGGTCCAGGATTGTAACCACCTAATTAGAGTAGATCAGGAGGGACAGGCTTCCACAGCTAGCATAAAAGTCAGTAGCCGTGATCGTATAGTGGTTACTACTCTGGGTTGTGGTCGCAGCAACCCTGGTTCGAATCCGGGTCACGGCACATCCATGCAAGGAACATCTGCGGAGGTCTGTTACACAGCCAAAGCTGGCCAGTGCAGCAACAGATGTTTTTTCTGTGTTGTTTAGAGAAGCATTGAGCCCAATTTTTAGAGCTCTTTCCCCAACCCCATTCAAATCAACTGCTGCTTATGAGCCCACTGCACAACGCCACAACATAGCCATGTGTCAATTAAGCCATTTGAATCACTCGTGTTGGACATTACAGGACTGCAGTGGGAAACCTCTGGCCCATCCACGTTGGCAACTAGAACTTTGCAAATGTCTTTGCTCGGTGATGGCAGTTTCAAAAAGACGTGTAGCTTCTCAGCTAGCTCTGTGCGTGCATGAGTGTGTGTGTGTGTGTGTGTGCGTACGTATGTGGCTGACCGCTGAACCCAGTGGTTACAAAGGACCTTCGATAGCTCAGTTGGTAGAGCGGAGGACTGTAGAGAGGAATGCTGGACATCCTTAGGTCGCTGGTTCAACTCCGGCTCGAAGGAGAACCTTTTATCTGACTTTTAACAACAAGTCACGCCTGGAGAGTATCTTTTTTTTGTACTCTTTAGAGAAGCATTGACCCCAGTCTTTAAAGATCTTTCCCAAACCCTTTCAACCCCTCATCAAAGGTCAACGTTTTACACAAACGTCAAGAGGATTCTGCTTGTCTTTTCCTAATATCTGCAAAACACCCACCTTTGTTCCTTTCTAACTTTGCATTGTGGAAAGTCAAACACCACGGCTTCAGCATGCCTCAAAACACATTATTTAGCCATCAACCTGCTGATTCTTTCTTGTTGCTACATCGACCCCAGTTAAACTCATTCTTACACAAGGCCTTCATAAGGACACGTATCAAACTTCTTTCTTAAAGTAACATCACAAAGCCTACCGGAAAAGGATGGCACGTCTTCTACAGTGCTTAGAGAAAACGCATGCTGTGTCATCCATGCTTCAGCTCCTTTCCTTCTTCAGCACACCTGACTCAAGTGACAGCATCTCCATGCAGCCTTTGCAAAGTTTCGCCCCCCCCAACGCACGTTTCACCCTTGGCAAACACCCGTGTCAGAGAAGAAGAAACTCCAAAATACCAAAGGACACCAGCCCCGGAGGATTGGAAATGGATGCTACAGCTGTAGAGCCTGGGAGCCAATATCATGCTCGTGTGTTTGTTCTTTAAGAAGGTCCAGGATTGTAACCACCTAATTAGAGTAGATCAGGAGGGACAGGCTTCCACAGCTAGCATAAGAGTCAGTAGCCGTGATCGTATAGTGGTTAGTACTCTGCGTTGTGGTCGCAGCAACCCCGGTTCGAATCCGGGTCACGGCACATCCATGCAAGGAACATCTGCGGAGGTCTGTTACACAGCCAAAGCTGGCCAGTGCAGCAACAGATGTTTCTTCTGTGTTGTTTAGAGAAGCATTGAGCCCAATTTTTAGAGCTCTTTCCCCAACCCCATTCAAATCAACTGCTGCTTATGAGCCCACTGCACAACGCCACAACATAGCCATGTGTCAATTAAGCCATTTGAATCACTCGTGTTGGACATTACAGGACTGCAGTGGGAAACCTCTGGTCCATCCACGTTGGCAACTAGAACTTTGCAAATGTCTTTGCTCGGTGATGGCAGTTTCAAAAAGACGTGTAGCTTCTCAGCTAGCTCTGTGCGTGCATGAGTGTGTGTGTGTGTGTGTGTGTGTGCGTACGTATGTGGCTGACCGCTGAACCCAGTGGTTACAAAGGACCTTCGATAGCTCAGTTGGTAGAGCGGAGGACTGTAGAGAGGAATGCTGGACATCCTTAGGTCGCTGGTTCAACTCCGGCTCGAAGGAGAACCTTTTATCTGACTTTTAACAACAAGTCACGCCTGGAGAGTATCTTTTTTTTGTACTCTTTAGAGAAGCATTGACCCCAGTCTTTAAAGATCTTTCCCAAACCCTTTCAACCCCTCATCAAAGGTCAACGTTTTACACAAACGTCAAGAGGATTCTGCTTGTCTTTTCCTAATATCTGCAAAACACCCACCTTTGTTCCTTTCTAACTTTGCATTGTGGAAAGTCAAACACCACGGCTTCAGCATGCCTCAAAACACATTATTTAGCCATCAACCCGCTGATTCTTTCTTGTTGCTACATCGACCCCAGTTAAACTCATTCTTACACAAGGCCTTCATAAGGACACGTATCAAACTTCTTTCTTAAAGTAACATCACAAAGCCTACCGGAAAAGGATGGCACGTCTTCTACAGTGCTTAGAGAAAACGCATGCTGTGTCATCCATGCTTCAGCTCCTTTCCTTCTTCAGCACACCTGACTCAAGTGACAGCATCTCCATGCAGCCTTTGCAAAGTTTCGCCCCCCCCAACGCACGTTTCACCCTTGGCAAACACCCGTGTCAGAGAAGAAGAAAGCTCCAAAATACCAAAGGACACCAGCCCCGGAGGATTGGAAATGGATGCTACAGCTGTAGAGCCTGGGAGCCAATATCATGCTCGTGTGTTTGTTCTTTAAGAAGGTCCAGGATTGTAACCACCTAATTAGAGTAGATCAGGAGGGACAGGCTTCCACAGCTAGCATAAGAGTCAGTAGCCGTGATCGTATAGTGGTTAGTACTCTGCGTTGTGGTCGCAGCAACCCCGGTTCGAATCCGGGTCACGGCACATCCATGCAAGGAACATCTGCGGAGGTCTGTTACACAGCCAAAGCTGGCCAGTGCAGCAACAGATGTTTCTTCTGTGTTGTTTAGAGAAGCATTGAGCCCAATTTTTAGAGCTCTTTCCCCAACCCCATTCAAATCAACTGCTGCTTATGAGCCCACTGCACAACGCCACAACATAGCCATGTGTCAATTAAGCCATTTGAATCACTCGTGTTGGACATTACAGGACTGCAGTGGGAAACCTCTGGTCCATCCACGTTGGCAACTAGAACTTTGCAAATGTCTTTGCTCGGTGATGGCAGTTTCAAAAAGACGTGTAGCTTCTCAGCTAGCTCTGTGCGTGCATGAGTGTGTGTGTGTGTGTGTGTGTGTGTGCGTACGTATGTGGCTGACCGCTGAACCCAGTGGTTACAAAGGACCTTCGATAGCTCAGTTGGTAGAGCGGAGGACTGTAGAGAGGAATGCTGGACATCCTTAGGTCGCTGGTTCAACTCCGGCTCGAAGGAGAACCTTTTATCTGACTTTTAACAACAAGTCACGCCTGGAGAGTATCTTTTTTTTGTACTCTTTAGAGAAGCATTGACCCCAGTCTTTAAAGATCTTTCCCAAACCCTTTCAACCCCTCATCAAAGGTCAACGTTTTACACAAACGTCAAGAGGATTCTGCTTGTCTTTTCCTAATATCTGCAAAACACCCACCTTTGTTCCTTTCTAACTTTGCATTGTGGAAAGTCAAACACCACGGCTTCAGCATGCCTCAAAACACATTATTTAGCCATCAACCCGCTGATTCTTTCTTGTTGCTACATCGACCCCAGTTAAACTCATTCTTACACAAGGCCTTCATAAGGACACGTATCAAACTTCTTTCTTAAAGTAACATCACAAAGCCTACCGGAAAAGGATGGCACGTCTTCTACAGTGCTTAGAGAAAACGCATGCTGTGTCATCCATGCTTCAGCTCCTTTCCTTCTTCAGCACACCTGACTCAAGTGACAGCATCTCCATGCAGCCTTTGCAAAGTTTCGCCCCCCCCAACGCACGTTTCACCCTTGGCAAACACCCGTGTCAGAGAAGAAGAAACTCCAAAATACCAAAGGACACCAGCCCCGGAGGATTGGAAATGGATGCTACAGCTGTAGAGCCTGGGAGCCAATATCATGCTCGTGTGTTTGTTCTTTAAGAAGGTCCAGGATTGTAACCACCTAATTAGAGTAGATCAGGAGGGACAGGCTTCCACAGCTAGCATAAGAGTCAGTAGCCGTGATCGTATAGTGGTTAGTACTCTGCGTTGTGGTCGCAGCAACCCCGGTTCGAATCCGGGTCACGGCACATCCATGCAAGGAACATCTGCGGAGGTCTGTTACACAGCCAAAGCTGGCCAGTGCAGCAACAGATGTTTCTTCTGTGTTGTTTAGAGAAGCATTGAGCCCAATTTTTAGAGCTCTTTCCCCAACCCCATTCAAATCAACTGCTGCTTATGAGCCCACTGCACAACGCCACAACATAGCCATGTGTCAATTAAGCCATTTGAATCACTCGTGTTGGACATTACAGGACTGCAGTGGGAAACCTCTGGTCCATCCACGTTGGCAACTAGAACTTTGCAAATGTCTTTGCTCGGTGATGGCAGTTTCAAAAAGACGTGTAGCTTCTCAGCTAGCTCTGTGCGTGCATGAGTGTGTGTGTGTGTGTGTGTGTGCGTACGTATGTGGCTGACCGCTGAACCCAGTGGTTACAAAGGACCTTCGATAGCTCAGTTGGTAGAGCGGAGGACTGTAGAGAGGAATGCTGGACATCCTTAGGTCGCTGGTTCAACTCCGGCTCGAAGGAGAACCTTTTATCTGACTTTTAACAACAAGTCACGCCTGGAGAGTATCTTTTTTTTGTACTCTTTAGAGAAGCATTGACCCCAGTCTTTAAAGATCTTTCCCAAACCCTTTCAACCCCTCATCAAAGGTCAACGTTTTACACAAACGTCAAGAGGATTCTGCTTGTCTTTTCCTAATATCTGCAAAACACCCACCTTTGTTCCTTTCTAACTTTGCATTGTGGAAAGTCAAACACCACGGCTTCAGCATGCCTCAAAACACATTATTTAGCCATCAACCTGCTGATTCTTTCTTGTTGCTACATCGACCCCAGTTAAACTCATTCTTACACAAGGCCTTCATAAGGACACGTATCAAACTTCTTTCTTAAAGTAACATCACAAAGCCTACCGGAAAAGGATGGCACGTCTTCTACAGTGCTTAGAGAAAACGCATGCTGTGTCATCCATGCTTCAGCTCCTTTCCTTCTTCAGCACACCTGACTCAAGTGACAGCATCTCCATGCAGCCTTTGCAAAGTTTCGCCCCCCCCAACGCACGTTTCACCCTTGGCAAACACCCGTGTCAGAGAAGAAGAAACTCCAAAATACCAAAGGACACCAGCCCCGGAGGATTGGAAATGGATGCTACAGCTGTAGAGCCTGGGAGCCAATATCATGCTCGTGTGTTTGTTCTTTAAGAAGGTCCAGGATTGTAACCACCTAATTAGAGTAGATCAGGAGGGACAGGCTTCCACAGCTAGCATAAGAGTCAGTAGCCGTGATCGTATAGTGGTTAGTACTCTGCGTTGTGGTCGCAGCAACCCCGGTTCGAATCCGGGTCACGGCACATCCATGCAAGGAACATCTGCGGAGGTCTGTTACACAGCCAAAGCTGGCCAGTGCAGCAACAGATGTTTCTTCTGTGTTGTTTAGAGAAGCATTGAGCCCAATTTTTAGAGCTCTTTCCCCAACCCCATTCAAATCAACTGCTGCTTATGAGCCCACTGCACAACGCCACAACATAGCCATGTGTCAATTAAGCCATTTGAATCACTCGTGTTGGACATTACAGGACTGCAGTGGGAAACCTCTGGTCCATCCACGTTGGCAACTAGAACTTTGCAAATGTCTTTGCTCGGTGATGGCAGTTTCAAAAAGACGTGTAGCTTCTCAGCTAGCTCTGTGCGTGCATGAGTGTGTGTGTGTGTGTGTGTGTGCGTACGTATGTGGCTGACCGCTGAACCCAGTGGTTACAAAGGACCTTCGATAGCTCAGTTGGTAGAGCGGAGGACTGTAGAGAGGAATGCTGGACATCCTTAGGTCGCTGGTTCAACTCCGGCTCGAAGGAGAACCTTTTACCTGACTTTTAACAACAAGTCACGCCTGGAGAGTATCTTTTTTTTGTACTCTTTAGAGAAGCATTGACTCCAGTCTTTAAAGATCTTTCCCAAACCCTTTCAACCCCTCATCAAAGGTCAACGTTTTACACAAACGTCAAGAGGATTCTGCTTGTCTTTTCCTAATATCTGCAAAACACCCACCTTTGTTCCTTTCATACTTTGCATTGTGGAAAGTCAAACACCACGGCTTCAGCATGCCTCAAAACACATTATTTAGCCATCAACCTGCTGATTCTTTCTTGTTGCTACATCGACCCCAGTTAAACTCATTCTTACACAAGGCCTTCATAAGGACACGTATCAAACTTCTTTCTTAAAGTAACATCACAAAGCCTACCGGAAAAGGATGGCACGTCTTCTACAGTGCTTAGAGAAAACGCATGCTGTGTCATCCATGCTTCAGCTCCTTTCCTTCTTCAGCACACCTGACTCAAGTGACAGCATCTCCATGCAGCCTTTGCAAAGTTTCGCCCCCCCAACGCACGTTTCACCCTTGGCAAACACCCGTGTCAGAGAAGAAGAAACTCCAAAATACCAAAGGACACCAGCCCCGGAGGATTGGAAATGGATGCTACAGCTGTAGAGCCTGGGAGCCAATATCATGCTCGTGTGTTTGTTCTTTAAGAAGGTCCAGGATTGTAACCACCTAATTAGAGTAGATCAGGAGGGACTGGCTTACACAGCTAGCATAAGAGTCAGTAGCCGTGATCGTATAGTGGTTAGTACTCTGCGTTGTGGTCGCAGCAACCCCGGTTCGAATCCGGGTCACGGCACATCCATGCAAGGAACATCTGCGGAGGTCTGTTGCACAGCCAACGCTGGCCAGTGCAGCGACCGATGTTTCTTCTGTGTTGTTTAGAGAAGCATTGAGCCCAATTTTTAGAGCTCTTTCCCCAACCCCATTCAAATCAACTGCTGCTTATGAGCCCACTGCACAACGCCACAACATAGCCATGTGTCAATTAAGCCATTTGAATCACTCGTGTTGGACATTACAGGACTGCAGTGGGAAACCTCTGGTCCATCCACGTTGGCAACTAGAACTTTGCAAATGTCTTTGCTCGGTGATGGCAGTTTCAAAAAGACGTGTAGCTTCTCAGCTAGCTCTGTGCGTGCATGAGTGTGTGTGTGTGCGTGTGTGTGCGTACGTATGTGGCTGACCGCTGAACCCAGTGGTTACAAAGGACCTTCGATAGCTCAGTTGGTAGAGCGGAGGACTGTAGAGAGCAATGCTGGACATCCTTAGGTCGCTGGTTCAACTCCGGCTCGAAGGAGAACCTTTTACCTGACTTTTAACAACAAGTCACGCCTGGAGAGTATCTTTTTTTTGTACTCTTTAGAGAAGCATTGACTCCAGTCTTTAAAGATCTTTCCCAAACCCTTTCAACCCCTCATCAAAGGTCAACGTTTTACACAAACGTCAAGAGGATTCTGCTTGTCTTTTCCTAATATCTGCAAAACACCCACCTTTGTTCCTTTCATACTTTGCATTGTGGAAAGTCAAACACCACGGCTTCAGCATGCCTCAAAACACATTATTTAGCCATCAACCTGCTGATTCTTTCTTGTTGCTACATCGACCCCAGTTAAACTCATTCTTACACAAGGCCTTCATAAGGACACGTATCAAACTTCTTTCTTAAAGTAACATCACAAAGCCTACCGGAAAAGGATGGCACGTCTTCTACAGTGCTTAGAGAAAACGCATGCTGTGTCATCCATGCTTCAGCTCCTTTCCTTCTTCAGCACACCTGACTCAAGTGACAGCATCTCCATGCAGCCTTTGCAAAGTTTCGCCCCCCCAACGCACGTTTCACCCTTGGCAAACACCCGTGTCAGAGAAGAAGAAACTCCAAAATACCAAAGGACACCAGCCCCGGAGGATTGGAAATGGATGCTACAGCTGTAGAGCCTGGGAGCCAATATCATGCTCGTGTGTTTGTTCTTTAAGAAGGTCCAGGATTGTAACCACCTAATTAGAGTAGATCAGGAGGGACATGGCTTACACAGCTAGCATAAGAGTCAGTAGCCGTGATCGTATAGTGGTTAGTACTCTGCGTTGTGGTCGCAGCAACCCCGGTTCGAATCCGGGTCACGGCACATCCATGCAAGGAACATCTGCGGAGGTCTGTTGCACAGCCAACGCTGGCCAGTGCAGCGACCAGATGTTTCTTCTGTGTTGTTTAGAGAAGCATTGAGCCCAATTTTTAGAGCTCTTTCCCCAACCCCATTCAAATCAACTGCTGCTTATGAGCCCACTGCACAACGCCACAACATAGCCATGTGTCAATTAAGCCATTTGAATCACTCGTGTTGGACATTACAGGACTGCAGTGGGAAACCTCTGGTCCATCCACGTTGGCAACTAGAACTTTGCAAATGTCTTTGCTCGGTGATGGCAGTTTCAAAAAGACGTGTAGCTTCTCAGCTAGCTCTGTGCGTGCATGAGTGTGTGTGTGTGCGTGTGTGTGCGTACGTATGTGGCTGACCGCTGAACCCAGTGGTTACAAAGGACCTTCGATAGCTCAGTTGGTAGAGCGGAGGACTGTAGAGAGCAATGCTGGACATCCTTAGGTCGCTGGTTCAACTCCGGCTCGAAGGAGAACCTTTTACCTGACTTTTAACAACAAGTCACGCCTGGAGAGTATCTTTTTTTGTACTCTTTAGAGAAGCATTGACTCCAGTCTTTAAAGATCTTTCCCAAACCCTTTCAACCCCTCATCAAAGGTCAACGTTTTACACAAACGTCAAGAGGATTCTGCTTGTCTTTTCCTAATATCTGCAAAACACCCACCTTTGTTCCTTTCATACTTTGCATTGTGGAAAGTCAAACACCACGGCTTCAGCATGCCTCAAAACACATTATTTAGCCATCAACCTGCTGATTCTTTCTTGTTGCTACATCGACCCCAGTTAAACTCATTCTTACACAAGGCCTTCATAAGGACACGTATCAAACTTCTTTCTTAAAGTAACATCACAAAGCCTACCGGAAAAGGATGGCACGTCTTCTACAGTGCTTAGAGAAAACGCATGCTGTGTCATCCATGCTTCAGCTCCTTTCCTTCTTCAGCACACCTGACTCAAGTGACAGCATCTCCATGCAGCCTTTGCAAAGTTTCGCCCCCCCCAACGCACGTTTCACCCTTGGCAAACACCCGTGTCAGAGAAGAAGAAACTCCAAAATACCAAAGGACACCAGCCCCGGAGGATTGGAAATGGATGCTACAGCTGTAGAGCCTGGGAGCCAATATCATGCTCGTGTGTTTGTTCTTTAAGAAGGTCCAGGATTGTAACCACCTAATTAGAGTAGATCAGGAGGGACAGGCTTCCACAGCTAGCATAAGAGTCAGTAGCCGTGATCGTATAGTGGTTAGTACTCTGCGTTGTGGTCGCAGCAACCCCGGTTCGAATCCGGGTCACGGCACATCCATGCAAGGAACATCTGCGGAGGTCTGTTACACAGCCAAAGCTGGCCAGTGCAGCAACAGATGTTTCTTCTGTGTTGTTTAGAGAAGCATTGAGCCCAATTTTTAGAGCTCTTTCCCCAACCCCATTCAAATCAACTGCTGCTTATGAGCCCACTGCACAACGCCACAACATAGCCATGTGTCAATTAAGCCATTTGAATCACTCGTGTTGGACATTACAGGACTGCAGTGGGAAACCTCTGGTCCATCCACGTTGGCAACTAGAACTTTGCAAATGTCTTTGCTCGGTGATGGCAGTTTCAAAAAGACGTGTAGCTTCTCAGCTAGCTCTGTGCGTGCATGAGTGTGTGTGTGTGTGTGTGTGTGCGTACGTATGTGGCTGACCGCTGAACCCAGTGGTTACAAAGGACCTTCGATAGCTCAGTTGGTAGAGCGGAGGACTGTAGAGAGGAATGCTGGACATCCTTAGGTCGCTGGTTCAACTCCGGCTCGAAGGAGAACCTTTTATCTGACTTTTAACAACAAGTCACGCCTGGAGAGTATCTTTTTTTTGTACTCTTTAGAGAAGCATTGACCCCAGTCTTTAAAGATCTTTCCCAAACCCTTTCAACCCCTCATCGAAAGGTCAACGTTTACACAAACGTCAAGAGGATTCTGCTTGTCTTTTCCTAATATCTGCAAAACACCCACCTTTGTTCCTTTCTAACTTTGCATTGTGGAAAGTCAAACACCACGGCTTCAGCATGCCTCAAAACACATTATTTAGCCATCAACCTGCTGATTCTTTCTTGTTGCTACATCGACCCCAGTTAAACTCATTCTTACACAAGGCCCTTCATAAGGACACGTATCAAACTTCTTTCTTAAAGTAACATCACAAAGCCTACCGGAAAAGGATGGCACGTCTTCTACAGTGCTTAGAGAAAACGCATGCTGTGTCATCCATGCTTCAGCTCCTTTCCTTCTTCAGCACACCTGACTCAAGTGACAGCATCTCCATGCAGCCTTTGCAAAGTTTCGCCCCCCCAACGCACGTTTCACCCTTGGCAAACACCCGTGTCAGAGAAGAAGAAACTCCAAAATACCAAAGGACACCAGCCCCGGAGGATTGGAAATGGATGCTACAGCTGTAGAGCCTGGGAGCCAATATCATGCTCGTGTGTTTGTTCTTTAAGAAGGTCCGGATTGTAACCACCTAATTAGAGTAGATCAGGAGGGACAGGCTTCCCACAGCTAGCATAAGAGTCAAGTAGCCGTGATCGTATAGTGGTTACTACTCTGCGGTTGTGGACGCAGCAACCCCTGGTTCGAATCCGGGTCACGGCACATCCATGCAAGGAACATCTGCGGAGGTCTGTTACACAGCCAAGCTGGCCAGTGCAGGCAACAGATGTTTCTTCTGTGTTGTTTAGAGAAGCATTAAGCCCAATTTTTAGAGCTCTTTCCTCCCAACCCCATCAAATCAACTGCTGCTTATGAGCCCACTGCACAACGCCACAACATAGCCATGTGTCAATTAAGCCATTTGAATCACGCGTGTTGGACATTACAGGACTGCAGTGGGAAACCTCTGGCCCATCCACGTTGGCAACTAGAACTTTGCAATGTCTTTGCTCGGTGATGGCAGTTTCAAAAAGACGTGTAGCTTCTAGCTAGCTCTGTAGCTCTGTGTGTGTGTGCGTTACGTATGTGGCTGACGCGCTGAACACCATTGGTTACAAAGGACCTTCGTAGCTCAGTGGTAGAGCGGAGGACTGTAGAGAGGAATGCTAGTCATCCTTAGGTTGCTGTTCAACTCCGGCTCGAAGGTCAACCTTTTATATCTTGACTTTTAACAACAAGTCCACCCCTGGAGAGTATCTTTTTTTTGTACTTCTTTAGAGAAGCATTGACCCAGTCTTTAAAGATCTTTCCCAAACCCTTTCCAAACCCCTCATCAAAGGTCAACGTTTTACACAAACGTCAAGAGGATTCTGCTTGTCTTTTCCTAATATCTGCAAAGCACCCACCTTTGTTCCTTTCTAACTTTGCATTGTGGAAAGTCAAACACCACGGCTTCAGCATGCCTCAAAACACATTATTTAGCCATCAACCTGCTGATTCTTTCTTGTTGCTACAATCGACCGCCAGTTAAACTCATTCTTAC
>NC_046371.1:9075810-9124174 GCF_011125445.2 Fundulus heteroclitus | reverse complement strand
AAATGCAGGTCGCATGCTGACCAAACCATGCAACTTTATGGGAGGGGATATGCAAATGTCAATCCGTAATACCCGAAAAACGACTTTCAAAAGCTGAAACAGAATTGGGGCAGTTTTTGCCGTTTAAGTGTTTATTTTATTTGTAGGATAAGCCTATTTTCAATCACATTTAGATTATTCATGTGTCACAGTTATGCTTCCAGCACCAGCTGCGAGAGGAATTTGGTGGCATTACCTGCCCAAGTCATCTTAAGGCAGCACACAGAAAATGGAAATAAGTTCTCTCAAAAAAGAAGAAGTAGCAGGGCCTGTTACACCCACAGGCGTAACAGGTCCTGCTTCAGTGGACTTGAGAAGGGAAAAGCCAGCTATGCGAGTTGGGAAAGTGATGTATCTGATGTGTGCAAAAATATATATTTTTATTGTATTTTTCTACCAGGATACATCAGGACTATCTGATGTATGGTTTCTGCAACCAGCCAGCGTCATAAACCACTAGGCCACCACATGGGGGAGTGGCGGCCTAGTGGTTAGAGCAGTGTGCTTGCACTCAGAGAAGGATGCAAGTACCCGGTTCGATCCCCAGTGCCGGCACTCTGGGTCCCTGAGCAAGACCCTTAACCCCAGAACGCTCCCCGGGTGCCGCACATGGCAGCCCACTGCTCCCCAAGGGTGATGGGTTAAAAGCAGAGAATACATTTTGTTGTAATGTATGTTTCAATGACAATAAAGATGATATTACTATTATTACTATAAACAAGACTCCGAAATTTGAAGCATTGGTCAAGCCAACAACAGGATATCATCTCTTGTCAATCATTCGTGTTTTGAAAAGAATGCTGTGGGGAGACTTCTAACACAGCTCTACCTGTAGCAGATGTCAGTCACATCACAACTCTTTTTTTCCCACAAGTTTAACATTAGAAAATCAGATCTTGGAATTTAGCCACATCCAACCAATTAATGGAAGATTTGTGAACTGATGTTCCCAGAAACTAGGCCAATTGCTACTTGTAACACAAGCTAAAACAATGTTATGTTCAGAAAGGACAACATTATGCCTAGAGTTGCTAAGGGGAAGCTCTGGATGTAAAACAATGGGTGAGAGATATAACTAATGGATCAGGTATTTGCCCACTGAATACCAGCAATCATTGGCCTAAAATGGGAAATATTAGCAATCCAAAAAGAAGCAGGTCTATTTTATTGAAAACAGAAGTGTTTTTTGCAACGATAGGTTTGGTTTTTCTTATGAATAACTATCGCTAAGTGCCAAAGGACAAGAACAAAAAAGTAATTTTCATCAAAATTACAAAGTCAGGGCATCACTTGATAATCGGGAAGTAACAGCCGTACAGCTCCCAGTCTCTGTCATTTATTGTTTAATGAATACCTGCCGGGTGAAATGTTGAATTATAAAACAATAGATGAAGGAGTGAATTTGCACACTGGTGTTCTCAAAAAGCAAGTAAAGCACACATATACAGAACATGCAAATTTTCTTCAATTTATTGACAAAATACATACATTTCCAATTAAAACACTTTAACTAGGATAGTAACATTGAACATAAGTAAAATAAAAAATTAAATAAGGAAACCTAATAAGGTAGAAAAAATAGTATAAAGCAACAAATAAGAACTAAAACCGGTAAGCAATAAAAAGTTGCAGTTCAGTGTAAATATGAATGTTTGAGAACCACAGTTTGTTTTGTGGAATCGGAAATTGGACCAAATTAGCTCTAAACCCTAACATAAAACAATACTTGCCATTTTTATTGTATTTTTCTACCTGGATGCATCAGGACTATCTGATGTTTGGTTTCAGCAACCAGCCAGCATCATAAACAAGACAAAGCAATTTGAAGCATTTATTAAGCCAACAACAGGATATCACTTTTGTCCATCATTATTGTTTTGAAAAGAATGCTATGAGGAGACTTCTGACACAGATTCTACCCGTAGCAGACGTCAAAGTCACGTCACAACTCTTGCCTTTCCACAGGTTTAACATTTGAAAAAACAGATCTTGGAATTTACCCACACCCAACCAATAAATGGAAGATTTATGAACTGATGTTCTCAGAAATTAGACTAATTGCTACTTGTAAAACAAGCTAATGTTATTTTTAGAAAGGACAACATTTTGCCTAGAGTTGCTAAGAGGATGCTCTGAATGTAAAACAATGGGTGAGAAATATAACTAATGGATCAGGTATTAGGCCAATGAATACCAGCAATCAGTGGCCTAAAATGGGAAATATTAGCAATTCACAAACAGCTGATTTATTTTACTCAAAACAGAACTGTTTTGTGCAAATATTAGTTTGGTTTTTCTATGAATAACTATGGCTTAATGCCAGAAGAAAAGTTCAACAAAGTCATTTTCATCAAAATTACAAAGTCAGTGTCATGGTTTGTCTTTGGATGAACCCGGACAGAGCACGCACACACAGAGCTGAACTTGAGAGTTTATTGTAACAATGGATTAATTATGGCAGGTGGAACCAGAGATGCAGGATTGAACTGGAGCAAAGGTGTAGAAGTGTGCAGGAGCTGGCAAGCAGGACCAGAGACACAGCAGAGAGGGTAATTGGAGACCAGAGTAAGCAGCAGGATCCACAGCTCGGCAGAGAGGGAACCAGAACCCAGTAGCAGGATCCACAGCACGGCAGAGAGAGAACCAGAGCTCAGTAGTAGGATCCACAGCACGGCAGAGATGAATACTTGCTGGTCAGAGTCACAACAGGATATATAGATTGGCTGGATGAATACTTGAAGGCCAGAATGACAGCAGGATAACAGCTGGGCAGGATGAATACTAGTAGACTAGAACCACAGCAGGATAACAGCAAGGCAGGGTGAATACTTGCAGGTAGAGTCACACAGGATTAGAAGTAGTGATGGGTCCGGCGGCAACACCGATGCGTCAGCGCATGCGTCGAGCTCGTAGAGCAAAACCTATGTCGATGCGCGTATCGCTATGGGAAAGTCACGTGACCGATACAGGAACTGTTTCGAACTGACTGATTCGCCAAACTGTTTCTGTTCCATCTAAACTGCGCGCGTGTGCATTCGCGCACAGCATCTGGATTCAGCGCACACATTAAAGCTATGCTGCGCAGTAAATAAAATCCAAGCTGAACTGTAAACAAAATAATAATAAACCAAGTTTTTTTTAACCATTTTGCAACTCTAGTGAGCGCCAGGTGCTGATCGGAGCGCACCACTGATTGATGGGTTGGGCAGACGCCTTTATGGTTGGGCAGGTTGCGCTGTGCGTCTTTGTTCTGAGCGTCGTTTCAGAAAAAACGGCTGATCTACACTGAGTAGAAAGCTGCTACTCTGAGTAGTTCTTCCTCCCTCTGTCATATTCAGCATTTACGATTTCAGAACAGATGATATCAGTCAGGTAACTAAACACAGCGCCCAATCAACCATTGAACGTGAGCACGAAAAAAAGCCAGATCACTGGAACGCAAATAACGTGATGCAATGACAGAAAAAAGCTTGGACGTGTGCATGTCCTGTAAGTAGAATTAGAAATCTTTAAAGAAGGCATATGGACAATATTAAACCATAAGATGCCGTTGCTGCTGAAAACCGCAAGAGAAAATTGTTGAAAAAGTCAATGCATGCGCGATATGAAAGTTATGTGATGGAGAATTAAAGCTGTTTTCTCATACTTCACTGTTCAACACAAAATTGGGAGTGTGTGTGTGTGTGTGTGAGGGGGGGGGGGGTACGGTGGCCGACAGGTGCAAACGCCCTGCAACTTCAGAAAACACGTGCAAATAGGCAAAAGACGAGCAAATTAAGAAACCAACTTCGCCAATTTGACAACACCTGCGCGGCATTCAGCAAACGCGCTGCATATACATAAATGCGATTCAAAAAGAAAACCAACTTCATCAATTTGACAACACCTGTGCGGCATTCAGCAAACGCGCTGCATAATCACACAACACAACCAAATACAAAACGCGCTGCGTAAATAATCCACAACGGAAGTGCTCCAGGCCTTTAGGGGGAGCACTAAGTGTTAAACTGAATACTAACCTTGTCCGTACTCACGTTCTCGTCAAGCCCGGTCTTGGCAAGAACACAGGAAGATTACACTTGACGAGAACGCGAGCACGCAGCACGTATTGTGTATTGGAACAGAAGTATACTCGTGTACCCGTGACATCATTACACCCACGGCTCTTCAGTATTTCTTTAACATTCAAAACTATTTATACACTACACCATTATATCTTATTGAAAACGTTTTTTTTAATTAATTTCTAAAAAGTCTAAAAAATATCCAAAATTGCAGAACTGTGGGTATAAAACCAGCAATAGCGGGAATTTATTTGTTGGAAGTTGTAATTGTTGTAGTTGTAGAGGCGATTGAATATTTTCTTTAAAAAAAATCCGCACTTTGTAGAAACAAAATTAGCTATACGAGCAATATTGCTGTTGCTTCGGTCGTTGGTCAGCTTTACCAGCAGGCTGAAGAGGAGGTGGCGCAATTAAGGAGGCAAATCCGAGCAAGGAGAAGATTGATGCGGCAGAGGAGGCTCAGAAGGCAGGCTTTGCTCACCCATCTATTGCCAACTGGTAGGCATTTTACGATTGACAGCCTATTTCCTACTTTTATCTTTAAAAAACATTGAGGATGGTATTAAAAATGTGATCAGGTTGAAATTGTGACTGTTTTTCTATAAATAATTAAAATGAAGACCCAATTTTAACATTAGAAGCAGTATGACAGTAGAGTTAAGCTACTTTATTGCACCTACTGACCTTCACAGCATTGATCATTAAGAGTAAAAAAACATATTTTTATGTCTGCTCACCTTTACAGTGATTAATCTATAAATTATGTGCAGTTAGTTTAGCCCATTTTTTCAGTGAAATTGTAAAAATACCAGAGAAGGGAAGCCATTTGCTACATTTACTATATATTTTACCTTCTCTTTCTTGAGAACTATAATAATCTGCATGTTAAGCAGGTATAGTTTTATGCTGTGAAAAGGTGACAACTGAAAAAAACAATTATGGTAACATTTGGCATTTTTTATTTACAGGAAGAAACAGAAACAAAATATGTGAGGATAAACACTTCTTTGCCGATCCTCCAAATATTTTTTAATGAAGGGGACCTGAAACCATCCTTCTAGCTAAACAGGGCCACCATCATCCTCCTCCTTCAGCTGCTGCCCACCCAGCAGGTCCATGGATGGCCACAGGAGATATAGAGGTGCTGGTGACCCTCTGCTGGCTGGCCTGTGGAGCATCCTATAGGGAAACAGCTTGCCAGTAAGATCTCTTACCTTATTGTCCTTAAATAGAGCCAACAATGACACACAATTGATACATAGATTCTATTAATTGGACAGAAGATTAAGACATATCAGCATATTACCTAAATTACAAGTTAACTTTATATTTGGTACAGGTCAAGGGGAGGCACGCTACAACAGACACCACACCAAGGTGAGAAAATCGTTGAGCGCGCCTTTGGTGATCTGAAGACACGGTGGCGTTCCATCTTCTTTAGGGCGCTGGAGGTCCGCCTGACGTTTGGCCCAAAAGTAATCGCCGCCTGCTGCATCCTCCACAGTATTAGTATAGAGGCAGGGGACCAGCTAGACGTGGAGGACGAGACGGTTGACCCAGAAGAGGATGACCATCCGGCGGCTGAAGACAGGGAGCGGCTCCAGCTGGCTGCATGTTTAAGTTGACATGACTACACCTGACCTAATGTAGATCAGTTGGAGTCACGTACACATGCTGCTTCATTTAATTTTTTCACTACCTGTAAAAATACATTAATCAGTAAATTAATTTCCATTCCCACTATTTTTAATTGTAAGTTTATAGGCGTTGTCTATTTGTGTAAGATCTTAATGAGTTATTTCTTTGTTTTAAACCATGTTAGTAACTGTTAGGGGGAGTGTTGGCCTAGTGGTTAGAGCAGCGCGCTTGCACTCAGGAAGACGTTTCGTTTGCTATCGCGGAAGCTTTCTGAATTCAGACTCGGACTCAGATTTTTTGAATGGGGATGGTAGGTCTCTGGAGGGCTGGTGGTTGGAGACGTGTGGAGGGTTGGCGGCAGGGAGGGGGCCAGTGTGGGGGAGTCAAACTGGGTGAAGAATGTGTTCAACTCATCTCCAAACTTGGTGTCACCGTCTGCAGCCCTGCTGGTCCTCTGCCCGAAGCTGGAGATGTTCTTCAGACCTTTCCACACATCTCTGACGTTGTTCTGCGCCAGCTGCTCCTCCATCTTCTTCCCATAATCCTTTTTTTCTGCCCTGATCTTCCACTGGAGCTCCCGCTGAACTCTACGCTGCTCCTTTCTGTCTCCTGAGAGGAAAGCCCTCTTCTTCTGGTTTCAGGAGAACTTTCAGCTCAGGGGTCACCCAGGATAGGTTGTTTGAAAAGCATTGTAGCCGTCGTGTATAGCACAATGCTCTCCACATAGAAGTTCATGTAGCCAGTGATGCATTCAGTCAGGCTGTTGATGTCATCACCATGAGAGCTTTGGAACATGCTCCAGTCTGTGGTTCTGAAACAGTCCCTCAGTCTCTCACTGGCCTCATCTGACCATACCTTCACTGACTTCTTCTGTACTATTGTTCTCCTCACCAGTGGAATGTAATGGGGGAGCAGGTAGACGAGGTTGTGATCCGAGCGTCCGAGTGGGGGCAGGGGGCGGAGGTGTAAGCGTCCTTAACATTAGCATAAAAAAGGTCCAGCGTTTTATTGTCCCTCGTTGTACACGTGACGTACTGGGTGAGCGTGGGGAGGATAGAACAGAGGGAGCCATGGTTGAAATCCCCTGTGATGAGCAGGAGAGAGCGGGGGTGCTGTGTTTGCAGATTGTTTACTGCAGTGTGGATCCGCTCACATGTGGCGGCGGCGTCCGTGGAGGGATATGAACACAGAGCACGATCACGTGGCCGAACTCTCTCGGCAAGTAATAAAGTCTTAAACTCACTGCGAGAATTTCGACATCCGAGCAGCATATCTGCTGCTTCACGTGAACATGCGGCGCGTTACACCATCTCTCATTCACAAACACCGCCAGTCCCCCTCCTCTCTTTTTTTCCGCTCTAATAGCTTTTTGTAATTTCTTCACAATAAAATCAGTATTTCACCCTCTCATCCAAATTGCCCCATCATCTGCAAAAAGAGAACGCCCAAACCCATTTTCTATATCTTTAAAAACATCATTAATCATTATAGAAAAAAGTAACAAACTTATTATGCTTCCTTGAGGTGTTCCATTCTCATTAAGATATTTTGAAGAATAACTCCTGACTATTCTAGCCTGTATTTTCCTTTCACTTTTTAACCACCTATATATTCTACCTTTAATATCCATATTCACCAGTTTGATCATCAAGCCTTCCCTCCACATCATATCATACACTTTCTCAATATCAAAGAATACAGCCACTACCCTTTCTCTATTTATTTTTGCTTTTCTAATTTTATGTTCTAGACACAAAGATGAATCCATGGTATTCCTTCCTTTTCTGAAGCCACTTTGCCATCTAGACATATATTGATTCCTTTCCAAATAATATATCAGTCTGTCATTGATAATTTTCTCCATTATTTTGCAAATATCTGAAGTTATTTGGGGGCGGAGGTGTAAGTAATAGGCCTATAATTTCCTGGGTTTGCGCTATCTTTTCCTATTTTACGTATTGGTAAAATCACAGCTTCTGTCCAACCCTTTGGCAGCTATCCCTCCTCCCAAACTGTATTATATAATTTCAACAACATCTCATTTGATTGGTCACTAAGTTGACTTTTCAATATATAACATATTTTATCTTTTCCTGGAGCTGTCCTCTTTGTTTTCCTTAAGGCACGATTTAGCTATGCTTTTGTAAATGGTACATTGATTAATTTATTGTTCTCTTCATCTTGACTTAATATCTCTACATTCTCTGCTATTGTCTCCTCTCTTCTTCTTCTCCTTTCTTCACTCAAATTTTCTGATCCATGAACTCTAACAAAAGTCAGAGCTAACATTTATGTTTTATCATCATCCTTCTTTGCAGTAATTTCATTACCTATTAAAACTGGATAACAAAACTCTCTTTTGCCGTCAAGTGGGTGCCTTGAGGTCAATGATCTTGTGTTGGAGTACTTTATGGCTCTTCTCCAGCTGAAACAATTGTTGATTTAACTGAGTCAGCCTGGTATCATGGGTTCTGCTAGCAGCCTCCATAGTAGAATACTGATTTTCATGCTTGGTCAGAGTGGCTTGCATTGTTTGCTGAGAAGTTGCCAAGTTGTTGGATCGGTTCCCTATTTTCTCACTAATTTCAGATCTGGCTGCAAGGATGGCAGATGTTTCAGTGCTTGCCATTGCCTGTGGAGTCGGTTCTGAAACTTCATCTGTACCCTCAAGGCTAGCACTAGCATTAGCATCTGGTTTCATCTGGGAGCTGTCTTGGGGTTAATCTGCTGTTTTTGTTCACTCCTGGTAGCCATAAGTGAAGAGACAAGAAATTCCCGACCCTCCATCTGGAAGAAGTGTATGAGGTAATATTGCTTGAATAATAGCTGAGGGGGGAGGGGGGCGCTGCACAGTGGCGCAGTGGGTAGCAGTGACCAAAAGTCTACAAAGCACTGTTGCCTTGCAACAAGAAGGTCCTGGGTTCAAGTACAACCCTGGGACTTTCTGCATGGATCTGCATATTCTCCCTGTGCATGCGTGGGTTCAAGCCGGGTACTCCGGCTTCCTCCCACAGTCCAAAAACATGAGTGTTAGGTTAATTGGCTTCTCTAAATTCTCCCTAGGTGTGCGTGAATGGTTGTTTGTCCAGGCTATCTGTGTGTTGCCCTGCGAGACTGTTGACCTGTCAAGGGTGTACCCCGCCTCATGCCCATTGACAGCTGGAGATAGGCACCAGCACCCCTCGCGACCCCAACAGGGATAAGTGTGTAGGAAAAACTGATGGATGGATGGAAAACAGCTAAGGGTATTATCAGTACATCTATCAGAAAATGTATTTCAAAATAAACCTGCATTGTAAACACTAATATTTACAAGAAAAGATAGACAACATATAAACATGCCCCTGCTCTTGGTAGCCAACATTTGGTATTTAACTCTTTGTAGAATGATAGTAAAAAAGTGCACTCTAGGAGGATTTACCTGTTGTGATACCGTCTCATATCTCCTTTGAGGAAGTTGTTGTCTTCCTCTTCCTCATTTTCTATTAGAACTAGCCCCAAAAAAAATTCAAAATACATGATGAAAAGACTTTATTATAAACAACATGATTTGGAAAATAGGCAAAAATAATGCAAATATGTCTCCAGAGCACACAACAAGCATACTCTGATGGATGAAAAGGTCAGTTTTTGGGTTATCGCACGATAAAAATTGAAACACACCTGAACACTGAGGTCATCTATGTAGCATATAAAGTGTAGCGCAGCTCTTAGCTTTTAGTATTAGAATTAAGGAGAACTAACCAGCAGGATCCCACTGAACATCATAATGAAAGTGATCTCTTCTCTGACTCTTATCTGGGCACTCTACAGCACAGGTAACATTTGTAATTTTTATTCTTTTTTAAAGTAAGAAAATAATAGAATTAGATATTACATATTTTTCAGCTGTTCTTTCAACTTAATGGCTGTTGTTTGTTTAATAAACAAGAGTTTGGGACTTTTCCAATCTTTGTAATTTTATTATTTAATGAATGTTTAGTGACTAGATCCAAGTGGATCTAAGTAAACAATGTAATCAGATATTACATATTTTTCATCTGTACTTGTTAACCATGTTGTTCAGTTGATAAACAGGAGTTTGAGCATTTTTCAGATCCTTATGATTTAATTTTTCTAAATTAATGTTTAAGATTTAAATCCAAATAAGTTGAATTTTTGTCGATGTTTTGCAGAAGATTATCATGCAGGTCAAAACTGTTATGTGTCATCTAATTCGGCTGTTTACATATTTCTAATTCTTCTTGAAACATTATTGATCTCTGTGTTGTTCTAGTTTTCAAAAACAATGCTATTCTTTTCTCCAAGTATTCAAAGCTTTCTCTTTCCAGCAAACATTTTCTTCAATCAGGCTGTGGTGTCACAGATGTATTTTCTTCAGAGGTCAATAAATGGAATATTGTTTAATTGTATTTTATACTCTTTTTGTTTTGCTAGTTTATCTTTATTTTGTGAACTAAAAACACATTCTCTGTGGTTTATTTATGACCTACTTTAATTGTAATGGTCTAATATCCATGATGATTCTGCAATTATTGTGAACATAATATATATTTTTAAAAAGTAATTATTTCCAAAACCCAAAGAAACTTAACATATATAGCTGCAGTTACAAACTGATGCTGTTTTTATTTTAAATTTTAAAATAGGAAAAAACCTAATCAGTGATTAATATCTTAAGCATATGCCATTTCTAACTGGTTCTTACGGTGGCTGAGAGGTGCAAGCACTGCAAGCATATAATGTGCTGCAAATACAAAAAGTACTCCAAACATAAAACAGAGGCTAACAGACAAAACACACGCAATGGAAAAGGCAGGAAAAGAGAAATGCTGCAATCACAGAAATTAAGCACAAAGTACAAACCTGCTGTAAACACAAGTGATGCTGACACAAAAAATGCATGCACAGGTAAAATGCTGCAGGTAGTAAAAATCGCTTCAAGTTCGACCACCAACTAACTCATATCAGACTGCGGTGTATAGAGAGAGCATTACAACGCACTTTAAACTCACCGACACCCGGTCATGTGGTTCATGTAGTGTAGTCCTCAATAATTCTAAATGTAGCGCTATCAGCTAGTATGAGCGGCTGCTGCCAGGACAGATTGCAAAAAAACAGCTAATTTCTGTTTTCCCTCCCAATTATTGATCAGTAACAGCATACTTATGTAGCTGCAGTGGATTTGCACCTCTCGGCCACCGTAGGTTCTATTATTTGAAACCATTACTTTTCATTTACTTCTTTCTCCTGGTTGCAGCTGGGGCCCTGGAGTGTGCAACCTGCTCAGATCTGATGTGCTTCTACCACGGTATCGCAAACATGTAACCCAGGGATGATGTGCATAACAGCTACCCTACTAGGTATTGTTCATTTCATTGTATGACTGAGGTTGTGAGTATTCTCAACTAGGGCTGGACGAGAATTCAATTAGAATATATATTGATGATAGAAAAAAGGGGTCAATAAAAGTTAAATAGAATAACAGTTTTCCTTCCTTTTGTTTACTATCCTATCATGTAGTATCATGTATATTACAGTTATTACGTCCTCCCAACCAATCACAAACAGACCCAGGAAAGCTCTGCCCTCTTCAAAGAGTTCAGAGAGCACACATTCTTTTTAATTTTTTAAAAACTTGCAGTTTTGGTGAAAAGTTGATTGAATAAGGGGCTAAGTTTGAATTTTGTGTTTGTGTGTTCTGTTTCTAAAAATATGTAGCTAAGCAATAGCATTAAACAGCCATGGCAGTACTTACATATGTTCTGAAATTGTTGATAATTATCAGTATCGATCAATATGATTTCTATTTTATCGATATGCTTTTTACTTCTTACAGCATCTGGGAATACAGGCACAGTAATCTACAAAGATTGTGCACCATCCGCTCTGTGTCCACACACAGACCGTCAGACTTTTTCAGTCAGCTTGGCTTTCCTAAATGCAACTGCATCTGTTCAGTGCTGCAACAACGACAGCTGCAACTCAGAAACTCTGGCTCGTAGGCTTTGTCACAGTTTTAAAAAAATCTAATCCTCCCTTTTTTAATTTAGTATTTATTGAGGTTTCGCTTAGACTATGTAGCTTTTGTTTCAGCGCCCCCTGCTTCGTTACCTAACTCTGTCCAGTGCATTGCTTGTGATCCCATCGCTCCATGGTGCAACACTACAATAACATGTTTAGGAGATCAGACCAACTGCTTCAAGACAACTGGTGAGTTTAACAAATTACAGACTATTTCCCGGTTCATTTGTTTCAATATCAATCAGAGCAGGATCAAAGTAAAATATATATTCATGCTAATTATTATTCTTATTTATTTACAAAACAATGACAAATTACAGAAAGTAAAGAAATGTTACACTATATAAGGGCAGGCGAAAGGGAGGTGAGGGGAAGAAGAGGACAGGGAAGTATACAGTTAATGAAATTGTACACAACTATGGATGCAAGAAAAATATAAATAAAAAAATAATAAATAATAATGAACTCAAAAGAAATAAAAAAGACACGGTTATGTGTACATGTTAGTGAAACAAATAATAAATGCTAAGATAAATCAATAAAATTATCTGGAAGGGTGATTGGTAAATTATTATAATAATAATATATAATAATAATAATAATCTCATTAATGTCAACTAAGCATATCAAGACCCATGATGGTCGATTCTGTTAGCCGCCGTGGATCCTGGGCATCCATTCAACCAGGGCACCCCATGGGATCCCATCCCCTCTAGACAGGCCACGCCCAACCTATGTGTCAATCTTATTAATTAATTTATTTTATATCTATATGTCTATCATTTTTTGTTGTCAACTAAAATAGTGAGATGCAATTAAAAGTGGCCCTAACCCTGGACCCTACCTACACTATGTATTTTTTTTGTTTTGTTTTGTTTGATTGTTTTGTGTGCTTTTTATCCTTTTTGGATTTATATATGTACATACTAATGTGATGCATTAAAATGGGCAAAAAACGTAATAAATGGTTACATTTAAATGGTTACATTTACATACAGTCTTAACTGTAAAGCAATAAACCCTAACTTCACCCATTCATAGAGCACAAAGAGTGGTATTAAGCCTTAAAAATATGTTATGTTGAATCTATAATGTCCTAAAAATTTACAAACTTGCAACAATCCTCTGCTTTTTTTTATATCTACAGTCACAACCGGAGAAACGACAATTCCTCTGATGGGCTGTGCAACCCCAAATACATGTTCAGCTGCTTCAAGTCTGGGTAGTATACCGTTCATCCAGGGTCCTAGTTCACTCAAACTCGGACCAATATAGTATGGAACTAATTTGTGCAATGATGCATCTAGCTTCAGATTTGGCCTTCCCCATCTCCTGGTTGGATTCTTTATCTTTATCATTTAACTGGTTAAAGACATATCAGATGTGTCACATCTAAACCACGATTATATAAACTCTGTTACTGTATATTTTGAATTGAGGAATATTAAAAAGAAGCCACAGTTTAAATTTCCATGTGTGTGACACTTGTATTTAAATGTTTCTTTTAGTATCTCTAAATGTAAATAATGGAATTTTGTTTATTATTTATTCTTACAATTCTTTTGATGTCTATTAATGTCTCATATATCAAATTAATCTAAATACATCTTAATGAATGGGAATAGTAATATTTGGGCATCTCAAACATGCACTGGTTGAAATTTTAACTTCTGTGATTGAACTGAATTTTACTTTCCTATTAATTAAATCAAAATTAATCTCTTTTGTGGGTTTGTGTTATTGTTTTATTTATATATGTCAGGGTTTTGTTTACCGATGAACTCAGGAAGCGCACACAGGACTAAAGTTTAAGAGTTTTATTTAAATGAAGTATGCTGGATGATGAAGACTGGAGGTACAGGACTGCAGAAAGTCAGGGATGTAGGTGATGGCAGGAGCTGATGGCCCGGAGTGAGAGTCCATAAAAGCTGGGTGGCTAGGAAGGCGAAGTGCTGCTTAGTTAGCAGATCACTGGAGACACCAGGGCACTGAGCAGAGCTTTCTCGGAGTGGCTAGTCAGGTTAGCAGATCTCTGGAGACACCGTGGCACAGAGCTGAGCTTCTCCAGGGTGGCTAGTCAGGTTAGCAGATCTCTGGAGACACCGGGAAACAGAGCAGAACTTCTCCAGGAACAAACAGTGAGTGAACAGTCTTTAGAGTGACTGGCAGGGCTAACCCTAACAAGAGAGAAAAAACAAATCTTCCAAGGCAAACCGGGGACTGGCATGGAGAGGTGGATAACTGAAGACGGCCCAGTGCCGAACTGAAGACAGAGGGAGGTTTAAATAAAGCACTAACAGGTGAAACAAGGGTCTGACTAATTAACTGGTAAATGAATGTCAGGTGTGACTGACTGCTGAGGAGGTGAAGTGAAAATTGACAGAAAAAAACTGATGACTGAAAACTAACAATAAATAAAGTCAAACCTAACCTACAAAGTGAGATCATTAACCAGTTCAACACCATCACACCTAATACCAGGTTGGGTCCATGTTTACATGGACATAAGTATGTTAATCAGAATAAAAATATATCCTGTAAACACATCAATTGGAATATTGTGATTATATTGACCTCAATCAGAATAAAACTGGTGATCTGAACAGCAGCTTTGAAAAAAGTTTGTAGAAACGCTTTCATCATCCTGCCTAAACTGTGTGATAGTTGGCCAGAATTCATTTGATGCAAACTTAAAGTCCTTGCATGATGTCTCTGCGAATTAATTCTCAGATCACCCTATAATAACCTTGGCTGCACCACATCTATCTGGCATCCTTTCCAAAAACCTAATCCAGCTCACCACCAGGTGGTGATAAGATCATTGCTTTCTCTTAGACATCACCCAATCTAAAATGTAGCAGCCTCTCATAGTGTTTGCAGATCCACTGCAGTGTCTCATACATCTCACTTTGGCTATGAGCCATTTTCCCACAGAGTTTGAAGCATTTGACTGAAAAGTAGGAACTCACATACATAAATGGAGCCAAACTGCTCTGGAAAGTCTTTGTTAGACCAACCACAGTGTGGCATTACAACACATCCCAAGAGTAAATCAATTTCTCAGTAACAAAACATACTCCAAAGATTTTTCTGAAACTGTGTTTTATTTTTGTACTTTATGTATAAAGATTTAAGAGTAAATCTAGTCCATAGCAAGTTTTTTTGCTGATGATAAATATAAGTAGATAACCCTCTGCGTCCAAAATTTAACAGTCAAATTAACCCTTATTTAACCCTTAGTTCTAAGACCATTTTTCTGTTTTGAATCTTTCTATTTCATCGTAAATATAAAATATTTTAAAGATAATTTTCAGTTATTACCAAGAAAGAGGAATTATATGATTTTATCTGTTTGTTTGAAACTACATTAAGTTTTGTCTTCATAGGAAATAAATGACTTTGACACAATGAAGCCAGACTCAGTGTGTGTTTGTTATTTCTTTCATGACATACTCTGAATGGCGGCATCTGTCATGTACAGAATGAAGCAGTGGCAGAGGTTTCATTGTAAAATGCAAAAACAGAAATGTAGAAAAACTATGACATCTATAAAGAAAGACTTTATAGATGTAACTTACCACTGAAAATGCAAGGGAAACTTTCTTCTCTGATATTATCAACAGAAACATTAATAATATTTGTGCTGTATTTGCCACGGTCGACAGGTTAGCAAATCCTCCTGTGTCCGTGGCTACCAAACTCCACTCTACCAAGGCTTGCAATGATTTTGCTAACTTCTTTACTGAGAAAATCCTACAGATTAGAGGATGAGTCTGCACATTCATATCAAGTTCAGAACCAAAGCTGTATCCAACTAGAACTGATCTTGACAAAATGTCCCAATTCAGCCAAATAAACTACAAAGGCTTGGAGGAAATCATTCAGCAGCTAAGTTCCTCCTCCTAGTGCCTTTATGTTCTACCCACAGCTTTCTTTAGAAAAAGTTATGCCTGTCATAGTGTCTGATTTGACTCAGATAATAAAGACGTCCCTTCTGCCAGGAGGTTTCCCCCAGTTCCTTAAAACAGCAATTATCAAACCAATGTTGAAAAAGAACAATTTGGACAAACTACTTCTGCAGAACAAGTATGCCACTTGTTCTGCAGAAGTAGTTTGTCCAAATTGTGAACCGGAAAAGGGTAGAGTGCCTTCTCCGGGTTGGGGAGGATGTCCTGCCCCTAGTGGAGGAGTTCAAGTATCTTGGGGTCTTGTTCACGAATGAGGGGAAGATGGAGCGGGAGATCGACAGGCGGATTGGTGCAGCGTCTGCTGTGAAGCGGGCGCTGTACCGATCCGTTGTGGTGAAGAGAGAGCTGAGCCAAAAGGCGAAGCTCTCGATTTACCGGTCGATCTACGTTCCTACCCTCATCTATGGTCACGAGCTTTGGGTCGTGACCGAAAGAACGAGATCCCGGATACAAGCGGCTGAAATGAGTTTTCTCCGTAGTGTGTCTGGGCTCTCCCTTAGAGATAGGGTGAGGAGCTCAGTCATCCGGGGAGGACTCAGAGTAGAGCCGCTGCTCCTCCACGTCGAGAGGAGCCAGTTGAGGTGGCTCGGGCATCTGGTCAGGATGCCTCCTGGACGCCTCCCTGGAGAGGTGTTCCGGGCACGTCCCACCGGGAGGAGACCCAGGGGAAGACCCAGGACACGCTGGAGGGACTATGTCTCCCGGCTGGCCTGGGAACGCCTTGGGATTCCTCCTGAGGAGCTGGCCCAAGTGGCTGGGGAGAGGGACGTCTGGGCCTCCCTACTGAAGCTGCTACCCCCGCGACCCGACCCCGGATAAGCGGAAGACAACGGACGGACGGACGGACGGACTTCTGCAGAACTACTGGCCCATCTCAGACCTCCCTTTTATCAGTCAGATTATTTAAAAAGTGTGTTTCAACAGTTAAACACCTTAACAATGACCAGCCATGTTGACGTTTTCCAGTCAAGGGCGGTCTCTGTACCGTGCTCACCACAGTACAGAGACCGTCCTTGTCAAGGTGTTTAATGACATCCATATAAATGCAAACTATGGAAGAACCACAGTGCTGGTGTTATTGGACCTCAGTGCAGCATTCAATACTGTCGATCACTCCATTCTGCTAGAGTGCCTGGAAAAAAACGGTCGGCCTTTCTGGTACAGCACTCGGCTGGTTTAAATCCTACTGAAAGGACAGGGAGTTTTTTGTATCAGTAGGTAACTTTACATCAGAGACGACAAAAATCACATGTGGGGTTCCACCAGGGGTTCCATCCTGGGTCCCTTTCTATTAAATATTTACATGCTCCCTCTAGCTCAGATCATAAAAAACAACATCAGTTACCATAACTATGCAGACGACACACAGCTCTACATCACCATGTCACCAAGTGAGTATGAACCCAGTCAAGCACTGGGTATCTACGTAGAAGAAATCAATGCATGAGTCTGCCAAATTTTTCTTCAACTGAATAAAAACAAAACTGAAGTATTAATCTTTGGACCAATAGAGGAGAGATCAGAAGTTAGCACACAGCTTCAGCCGCTTCGGCTAGTAACCACCAATTAGGCCCGAAATCTGTGTGTAGTGATGGACTCAGACCTGAACCTCCAAAAGCATCTAAAGACAATTACAAGGTCGGCTTTCTATCACCAGGGGTCCGTTCTTTGTACGTTGCTTAAAACATCCGAGATCAAATGACACATCCAAGATGATTTCATCCGGCTAATCATGATCCGGCTAATTGGGTTCTTCAAACACACCTGTTGTTTATGATTAGTATGGCTGGATTGAGTTATCTGAGATAACTGTGCGTTCATGCGTTTGTTTAAAAGGGGAAATGTATCGATAGTAGAAACAATGATCAGCAACGCTACTATTGGCTGTTCAGCATGGCCAAAGAACGCCCACAGTTTTTCTCTCAAGCAGAACAAGAGCTTTTAATGTAAGGTTATGCCGAATTTGAGTCATTAATTAAAACGACAGGGAACACCTCAAAGTCTGCTAAAGCCAGGAGAGAGGGCTGGCAAAAAGTAGCAGACAAATTACATGCATAAGTATTATCCATGTTAGATATTTGTATCACTTTCTACAGTATGTATTTTTGCTTTTTAATAACTTCATATTTACTTTGTTCTTTTATGTCAAAGCCTCCACGGGACCCACTAGAACATGGGGCTAAGTAAAAGTGAAATACAAGAATATTCAACAATATGGCAGCCTTAAATTAGTATACTTTATTTTAAAAAGCCATTTGTTATGGCAACAGATCCAATATCGGTGTCATTCCTTAAACACTGGAAGTAAAGGACCTGGGCAAACTGGGAATTTTGACAAAAAATTCTTTATCTCTAAAAAATGAAGTTTTTCCTTTTCCAAGTCATCCACAGTTTACACGGTCAAAAACTGTTTTGCTCTGTGTATTGCTCCATAGTTTTTTCTAATACAATATACAGCTCGACAGGAAGCAAGCCTTTCAAAGTAAAACTAAACTTCACAATAAAATGGCCTGAACAAATCTTCTTACTGAATAGGATAAAAATAAAAAGCAAACCATCATACACATAACTTAAATATTTTCTATTTATGGCTCTAACACCACTTTTTCCTCTTTAAAAGCAACTGTAAAATGATGTGTTTGTCTGTTTATAACAGCCACCAAGAAAAATCTCTCAACAATTACACTGTCACGCTGCGCTAAAGAATCCTGTCTATTGTGCAATACGCAATTAATTCTAAAAGCTCTGAAATTATTCTTGCACCTTCTGCAACAGGTTGCTGTCGTAAAAATGGACAAGACATGGCTACGACATACTTCCCTATCTCCTCCGCTTATAAAGCTGTGATCTAATCCTGTTCACATGAAATAAGCCTGCTCTCAGGCTTAAGCTTGCGCACATGTTGCTATGAAAGCAAGTCCAGGATGACTTTCAAAGAACCAAACGATCCAAGATCATGCCAAATAGTCAACAATCGAATCCAACTAACTGACTTAGCGACGTCCGAAGAACCGGCCCCTACTCATTTTTTTTCATTGTTTTGGATAATTATCATTATTATTGTTATTATCATTATCAATATATGCTGATACATTAATACTAAATTAGAGAGGATGCACCATTTACCATGGCTGTAACTAAAAAACAAGGTTTAACACAAAAATAAGTAACTTAAAATTAGATGCAAAAGTCTTAGGTAAGGGAAGGTAAATTTATTTATATAGCACTTTTGAGTAACACGACATTCAAAGTGCTGTACATGAACAGAAAAAAAACATTCCAGACATACATAGGAAAAATAAAGGAATAAGCTAAATAAATCCTTTACGGTGAGAGTCTTGAAAGTATTTTATGTTTAATCCAAAGCAATCCCTAAATTCAAACTTTCATGCAGCAACTTTTCAAGTGGCAGCCGTTTTGATAGACTGTGGCCTAGGTGATTTTTTATCTTGATTCAAGACTTGTTTGTTATAGTGAAGTAAATGTTTGAATATATTGCTCTGTAAATCTTAACGGAATGCTTTCAGTTGCAGTTTTGCATAATTTATTTCCTGCTTCCTTGTGACTGACCTGATTGCAGGTTATTACTGCACGTCGCTGTGTTTTAGTGAGGAATTTGTTTTGCAGCCAAACTACAAAGAAAACATGGTCATTTTTACTCACTGATCAAATTTCTATTTATAGTCATCCTGTCTGTTAAAATGTTGGCAACAGGTTTGACACTCAGGCTATCAAATGTAAAGGTAAAATCGCAGTGAGGAAAGAGTGAAGGGACAATCAAGAACTTGATTTATTTAAAGACTGGTGGACTACAAGATTTTACCAGTTGATGCACTGCTCCCCATTCCACTCAGAGATATATAAACAGTCCCATAAACAAAGGTCTCCAAAACATAGAGTTGCTAGTTCAGGTTGTTAGGTCTGTTCCAGTCTAGAAGTTGATCAACCTCTTGTCAGTACACAGACTTGTTTTGCCTTGATCTCTATGTAGAAGTGTCATTTACAAACCTGACTATAATTTCTCTTTTTTTTTTTTTTTTTTTTTTTTTTTTTTTTTTTTTTTTTTTTTTTTTTTGCAGTTCTCAGAGTGCATTCTTTTGACAACTCAGTGTAAGGCATGATGGCAAATGATGAGGCATGGTGAATGTTATCAATTATTGTTACCAACAATAGGCTGAACGGAGTTTATAGGACTTTAAATTAGTAATTTGTATGTTTCTGTTTTTTCTGGGGTATATATGTGACACATGCACAACTTTCTTTGCCACATGCCAACAGAATGGATGAAGACCCAAGTTTATCTTGCCACCCAACCTCAAGCAAAATGGTATGAAAAGTGCGCGTCTCAACTAAGTGCAATCTAAAACTCATCCCGCTGTTTGAAAGGGATTTGAGGAATAAGCCTTTTCTGTCGAACCATCACAAACAAACATGAGAGAAGTGTTCATCACTGCAGGAGCAATAGATTTTTAACAGGAACTGTGAGTCAGATGAGACAAATGTATTGTCTCTGCAAACAGCAATCTGCATTATTCATTTTATAATTCTATAGAATATTCATTTTATAATTCTATTGAATGATAACTTAAGTTGGACATTATGGGGAAATATCAACTTCCCTGAGGCACATTGCAAACAACAACAACAACCAAATTAGTCAACGCAAGTAGTTTTCAGTGTAGGTTACTGAAAACTACTTGTGTTGACTAATTTGGTTTTGACTATTTTGCAGATCTGCATCACATCTTTTTTCATCCATGTATTTCTCTTTAAACCTAATATTGAAAATAATTTATATAATATTACATTTAAAAAACATTTAAAAATCAAAGCTACACCTTTATTCCTTGAAGACTGCTGTAATTCTTGTAACACATTCTTAAGTTAATCACAAGGTGTGGTGATTCACTATTACATTAAAAGTAGGTCATACCTGTGCCTTTCTGTTCTTGCCAGCATTGTGACATGGTATTGTCTATTAAAATGCACAAGAGCAACAAGCTGGCTATTATTTTCTGTTTTGACTTCTTATGAACGTCTGTCCATCTTAGAGGTTTGTAATAAACAAAACCTGGAGCAAGGATTTAATTATGTTATTTCTTTAGGAAAAGGCAAGGCAAGATTCACCTTTTCTGTCTCCAAAATAAAAACAAACAAAAAAAAACAATGCACCTTAGCAGGATAAAATCTGTTTTTTAAAACAATTTTTCTCATATGTTTGTGGAAACTGTATTTTGACTCTTGTGTTAACAAGTTTTATCTATAACCATGATAAAACATCCCTGATGTCGTTGTTGGGGGGGGGGGGGGTAAAAAAAAAAGAGTTTTTTCTTTTATTCAGAAAACCAACTATTGATTACTCTTGAATTCTGAAAATATCTCAAAGCTCATATAACTAACCTTTAACCCACATAGTAGCCTAATTTGAGATATATTATTAAATTTTCCATGTCAATATACAGCACTCAGCGTGTATTGATGGTCTGTGCAGGCTGCCCTTCTGAAAAACCCTGCTGTGTGACTTCAGAGGCGTCACTCAGAATGTTATGTGACCGAGAGCACCTCTTAAACAAGAGAGCTATCATGCACTAGTGGCCTACAGAGGCGCTAAACCTTGAACTATCAGGTCTATACCCTCTGGTGGTTAAAAGTTAAGTAGTGTTACTTTAATGTAGAATAAAAAGCAGTACTGGAATGATAAGCCTTTCCCACTGTGAAAATACATCAGACAAGAAAATGCCACTCATTTCTCCGATGAGACACTGTCTCAACAGTAGGTGGCGTTAGTTAAAAATAGAGGTTCCTGGAGAATAAATCTACACAATTCATTCAACTTTATCAGGCGTTGTAACCTGTATGGCAAACCACAAACTAGCAGGTACAGAAACACCTGATATCAAGTGCATTATATATAATGAATCTACAGTTTAAAGGTATACTATGCAACCGGGGTTGATTTTCCAGCGAGGCTCCCCCCAGAGGGCGAAAGTAAAAGTGCACTGTCGTAAAAATGCTCAGCTGTTCTGGTTTCTCCGTCAAGCCAGGCGCGGTTGTTTTGAGCTTAGCAGACAGGCGAACGCAACGAAAAGTGGAAAAAACGGCAGTACAAACAATGACTAACACAGTGAAGGTATGAACATCAAGGTTCCCGCAGTGCTATCTTGGCAAGGCGGGCGCGGCGGCCGCCTCGCCAAGCCGCAGCCGCCGCCACCTCGCCAGTTTTGTTATTATTATTATTATTTTTTTTTTTTTTATGTTGGCGAGACGCTACCGCCACCGCCTCGCCAAGCCACGGTCGCCACCTCGCCGCCGCCGCCGCGGTAGCGTCTCGCCAACATAAAAAAAACAAATAATAATAATAATAATAATAATAATAATAATAAAACTCGATATGCTTGCATGTTTATTTGATGTTAACACGCGGTTCTTTGTTGTTGCTTTCGCGCGTGCATATAGTGAATGGCAGGGCAAAAACACATGGAGTTCTCGCCGTAAAGCGAGACTTCTGTGTGTGCGGGCCGTGAGCTCTTGCAATTGCAAGTGCGGTATTTCCCCCACAGACCCCCAGGGCGGCCGAGAAAACCTTTGTTCGACCTGAAATGACTCATTTAATCATCCAAAACGGTATGGAACACATTAATTAACTGAAAAATGTTGCATAGTATGCCTTTAATATAAGTATGCTAATATGTGAACAATTAGCTCGCCATATTTACACGTGCTGTTTAAACTGTAATAGCAACTTTAACTGCATCGAATAACTATAATTTTAATTATAAGTTATTAGAAATATTATAACTTTGTATGACTCCTAGACAGATGCATTTTTAAAAATCTATTGATCATTTCCTTGAGATGAAGCTAGCTTTTGCAGTTTGGCAGACAAGTAGCTGGAGAGCATTAAGTAAATTATTAGCTGCAAAAATAAATTTTAAATTAGAAAAACATCATGCAGGGGGGAAAAACGATTCAAATGTCTGGAGATCTGATTTGCAGAAGGCTTTGGGAAGAAACGTACATGATGAGCATAAAGAAAACCTTATAATCAGATCGCACCTCCTTTCAAAGTGATTCAGAGCAACATGAAAAATACCAGGAGGATTGGTTTCCATAGAAACCAGGCATTTTCTCACTGAGTTCGATGATGCAGAGACATTCTATATGGTATTTAGAGCATTGGGGAAAGTAGGATACAAACACTAGTCTGCTTCACTCCTTCTACAATTTGTGGAGCTCTTTAAACGTATGCATATGCTTCAGGTCCGATGGTGAAGAAATGTCCCACTACCCTGAGGCAGGTTGCAGAGAGAAGCTAACAAGCATTTAATCGAGTACTTTTCAGTATCCTATATATTATGCAGATGTGTGCTGAATGTTTTTGATTGATTTTTATTCCTGTTCAAACCTAATATTGTAAAGATTTTATTTAAGATTAACTTAAATAGCATTTAAAGATTAAAGCTGCAGCATTTGTCCTCAGACTGAAATTGTTGTAATTCTTTTTGCATTTGTAAGTTAATCACAAGGTGATTCAATATCAAATTAAAATGTTTTATGAAGTAGGCACACTTAAGTATGCAACTGTTCTTGCCAGTATCGTGACACAGCTGTGTCTATTGAAATGCACAAGAACAAAAGGCATTGCTATTATTTTTGGTTTTCATTTCAAATAAACAGCCGTATATGTCAAAGGTTTGTAATAAGCAGAACTGAAACTGATTTTTACCTCAGGAGGAAGGGTTTATTTTTCCTCTCTTTAAACAACTAATGAAGGATAAAAGTGCTTTTTTTGTAAAGTGCCTAATATCCTAATACTTTATGTCTTCTGTCTGAAGAAGTGTTATTTATCACCATAATTAAACAATTTCTATTTTTATATGTGACACGTGTTTGCTGCCACATGCCAATGAGTAATAAGGAGCCAAGTTTGTCTTGGCACCAACCAAAATAAGCAAAATGGTTCTCAGTGTGAAAAGTTCCTGCCTCAACAAAACTCAATGTAAATCCCACCCAGCCGTTTGAAAGTGATCTGAGGAATAAGGCTTTTCTGTCCAATCATCACAAACAAAACACGAGAAATTTGTTCTTCACAACAGGGACACAACCATTTTAACTGGAATTGTGAGACAAATGTACTGACTCTACAAATAGCATTCAGTATTATTGATTTTATAATTTGTTATTAAACTTATACTTATAAGTGGAGAAATGTACTTCTAACATGCTTTGGGTTTTACTTTTTTTGGAAGTACTTCTAACACTTGGCAGGTTGCCAAAAAGCAACAAGGAAATTAATCAAGTAGCTTTCAGTGACCTACATATTTTGCACATGTGCACTACATCCTTTTGTCTCTGTATTCCCATTTGAACTTGATGTTGAAACGATAAACCATGGGAAGATTTAAAGCTGCACCTTTAGTCCTTTGACTAAGACTGCTGTAAATTCCTTTGCACATTTTTCAGTTAATCATAAGGTGGAGTGATTCACTATTAAATAAAAATGTATATAAAGTAGGTCATACCTGCACCTTTCTCAGGTATCCAACTGTTCTTGCCTGCATAGTGACTCAGCAGTGTAAATTGAAATACACAAGAACAAAAGGCTGCCTATTATTTTTTGTTTTTATTTCTTATAAACATTAATCTGTCTTAGAGGTTTGTAACAAACAAAACCTGGAGCAATGAATTACATTATTTGACGTTTTAGGATGGATTTATTTTTCTAACCTTGCCTGCAAGTTGAATTCTTGTGGGGTTGTGCATTCACAAACACACGAGAATCAGTCATGTCCCACTCCCGTCTAAACTGGGCCTGAACCAAAAACGGTTCTGGCCAATCATGTTGTAGTACTATGATTTAAGGCGGGACTTAGAGTTGTAATGATAGCAAGAGCTGCCGAGCCCACAGCCAAATCAAAATTAGCATGGCAGTGCAGGAGGATGCATGTGTAGCTTCTGCTATCTCATCTATTTGTCAAAATCCACTATTTCTTCTTTGAAAAATGAAAAGCAAGAAGTGCATTGACCAGCGTAACTTGTGGTTTCTCATGACGCATGCTGTTTTACATTTTAATTTGATACAGTGATTGGCTAAAACCAACCTTTGGTAGGCAGGCACTAGTTCTTGCTTTGCCCAATCAGCTTGGAAAGTTCTGCTGAATGTCCCCCATTTTCCTGAAAGGATTAAATGGGAGCAGTCCCAGATTGATAATGTACAGAACATACATTATGAGCCTCACATTATCCATCTGGCTTGCCAAGTTATTATGGCAGAGAGGTGCTAGTGTAGTCCTGCTGATTTTCTTCACAGTCTTCACCACTCTCTGCAGACATTTGTGGTCCACCGCAGTAGTGCTGCTGTACTAGCAGTGGTTGAGTTGACACAATGACCTTCAAACATCGACTGGTATTTTTGGTGAGGGGATAGCCGGACCAAAGTGCAGTCAGGAACTTAATTTAACCAGATAAAACCCCATTGAGATCTAGACCTCTTTTACAAGGGTGACCAGGCCAAGAAAGGCAGCAGCACACGTTATAATAATCAAGTCAGACGAACAACAACAACAAACAGGCAGCAAAAATCCAATTCATGTAATGAATTGTATAAGGAGAACCCAAATGTTAGCCGGACACAGAGCTGTAGCTTGAAAAAGGGGTTTATTAACAAAAAGGTTCAGGGGACAAAAGAAGTGGCTTCAGGCAACAAAACAAGGCAGACTCCAAAAGCAGACGAACCGAAGGTTAAACGGGCAAACGGACAGGCAGGCTAAACAAAAACAGACAAGGAGAAGTACTCTTACCGGGGAACTTGGACATGGGGATAACACGAGACGTCCTGACAACAAACCAAAAACTAAAGCGGGCTTAAATAGATGAACGGAACAAAAGAGCAGGGCGGGACTAATTAACCAACACAGGTGGAAATAATAAACGGAGCACACTGACTAAACCTAAGGTAAAAAGCAAGACAAAGACTGGACAAACACTAGCTGAAATAAAGACTAATACCGGTTAAGGATAAATCCAATACAAAACAACACAACACAGAAATAAATCCTAAAACAGAAAAGTCGACTAACTGAAAATAACCAAAACCACAACAGAACATTACAGAGCCCCCCCCCCTCAAGGGCGGATTCTAGACGCCCTTACGTCTCTACAAAGAAACTAAATAAAAGTCTGACCGGGCGGGTGGAGGGGGCTACAGGCAGGAGGGTCAGAAAAAAAAAGACAAAACAACCAAAACAAGAGTCCAAAACAGAAAACAACCCACATCGGGCGAATCCAAACTAACAGAAAATCTCCAAAACAGTTCCCCCAACAGAGAGTCCGGCGGTCTTCCCGGCGGACGACCCCAGCGAATCAGGAAGTCTGGCGGTCTTCCCGGCGGGGGGCCCCTGCGTGAGAGGCTCTCCGGCGGACGGCCCCGGCGTGACAGGCTCTCCGGCGGACGGCCCCGGCGTGACAGGCTCTCCGGCGGACGGCCCCGGCGTGACAGGCTCTCCGGTGGACGTCCCGGCGGACGGCCCAGACGTGACAGGTTCTCCGGCGGTCGTCCCGGCGGACGGCCCAGACGTGACAGGTTCTCCGGCGGTCGTCCCGGTGGACGGCCCAGACGTGACAGGTTCTCCGGCGGACTGCCCCGGCGTGACAGGTTCTCTAGCGGACGACCCCGGCGTGACAGGTTCTCTAGCGGACGACCCCGGCGTGACAGGTTCTCTAGCGGACGGCCCCGGCATGCTAGGCTCTCCGGCGGACGTCCAGGAGGCCGTCTACGGAGCAGGAACCTCGGAGACCGGCGGCGGAGCAAGAATCTAGGAGGCCGGCGGCGAGGTCTGGAGAGAGAGAAGACAGAATCCGGCGCCGGACTACAGGGTAGGGAAGGCGTCAAACTAAAGGATGCGGAAGGCACCGGACTATAGGCTGAGGAGGGCGCCGAACTACAGGCTGAAAGAGGCGCCAGACTAAAGACTACGGGAGGCGGCGCCGTGTTAGTGGCTACAGGCGGCGGCGCCGTGTTAATGACTGCAGGCGGCGGCGCCTGGTTAGTGGCTACAGGCGGCGGCGCCTGGTTAGTGGCTACAGGCGGCGGCGCCTGGTTAGTGGCTACAGGCGGCGGCGCCTGGTTAGTGGCTACAGGCGGCGGCGCCTGGTTAGTGGCTACAGGCGGCGGCGCCTGGTTAGCGGCTACAGACGGCGGCGCCTGGTTAGCGGCTACAGACGGCGGCGCCTGGTTAGCGGCTACAGACGGCGGCGCCTGGTTAGCGACTACAGGCGGCGGCGCCCGGTCACTGGTTCCCGGTGCGGGAGCCTGGCTACAGGCGACTGAAAAAGGAGCCTGGCTACAGGCGACGGACGAAGGAGCCTGGTTACAGGCGACGGACGAAGGAGCCTGGCTACAGGCGACCGAAGGGGGAGCCTGACTACAGGCGACCGAAGGGGGAGCCTGACTACAGGCGACCGAAGGGGGAGCCTGACTACAGGCGACCGAAGGGGGAGCCTGACTACAGGCGACAGACGAAGGAGCCTGACTACAGGCGACAGACGAAGGAGCCTGACTACAGGCGACAGACGAAGGAGCCTGACTACAGGCGACAGACGAAGGAGCCTGACTACAGGCGACGGACGAAGGAGCCTGGCTACAGGCGACCGAAGGGGAAGCCTGACTACAGGCGACCGAAGGGGGAGCCTGACTACAGGCGACAGACGAAGGAGCCTGACTACAGGCGACAGACGAAGGAGCCTGACTACAGGCGACAGACGAAGGAGCCTGACTACAGGCGACAGACGAAGGAGCCTGACTACAGGCGACGGACGAAGGAGCCTGACTACAGGCGACGGACGAAGGAGCCTGGCTACAGGCGACCGAAGGGGAAGCCTGGCTACAGGCGACCGGAGGGGAAGCCTGGCTACAGGCGACCGGAGGGGAAGCCTGGCTACAGGCGACCGGAGGGGAAGCCTGGCTACAGGCGACCGGAGGGGAAGCCTGGCTACAGGCGACCGGAGGGGAAGCCTGGCTACAGGCGACTGAAGGGGAAGCCTGGCTACAGGCGACTGAAGGGGAAGCCTGGCTACAGGCGACTGAAGGGGAAGCCTGGCTACAGGCGACTGAAGGGGAAGCCTGGCTACAGGCGACTGAAGGGGAAGCCTGACTACAGGCGACTGAAGGGGGAGCCTGACTACAGGCGACTGAAAGGGGAGCCTGGCTACAGGCGACTGAAGGGAATGCCTGGCTACAGGCAGCTAACGTGGGGGCCTGGCTACAGGCAGCTAACGTGGGGGCCTGGCTACAGGCTGCTAAAGTGGGGGCCTGGCTACAGGCTGCTAAAGTGGGAGCCTGGCTACAGGCTGCTGAGGTGGGAGCCTGGCTACAGGCTGCTAAAGTGGGAGCCTGGCTACAGGCTGCTGAGGTGGGAGCCTGGCTACAGGCTGCTAAGGTGGGAGCCTGGCTACAGGCAGCTAACGTGGGGGCCTGGCTACAGGCTGCTAAAGTGGGGGCCTGGCTACAGGCTGCTGAGGTGTGAGCCTGGCTACAGGCTGCTGAGGTGGCCACAGGACTACAGACTACAGAGGCCACCGGGCTACAGACTACAGAGGCCACAGGGCTGCAGGCTTTAGGAGACCCCGGGCTGCAGGTTCCAGGAGACCCCGGGCTACAGGCTTCAGGCACCAAAGTCAGACCCTTAGCCACCAGGAGTCTCAGAATCAACTCCTGGAGGGTCTCAGAAAGAGACGTCCAATAAAGTCTCTCCCAGAGCTGACTGTCCATGAGGGCTATCTGGGGTCTGGACTTGTAAAGAACACCATGAGGCTCTAGGTCTCCAGGGGGTCCCGGTTGTTGCATCCCCTTCTGAGGTCCTGGATGACCGAAGAGCGAAGGATCCCCCTGGGTTCCAACGTCGCAGGTCCGCGATGGACCACTCTGGGTTCCAACGTCGCACGTCAGCGCCGGACCCCCCTGGGTTCCCACGTCGGATGTCTGCGACGGACCCCCCTGGGTTCCCACGTCGGACGTCAACGACGGACCCCCCTGAGTTCCCACGTCGGACGTCAGCGACGGACCCCCCTGGGTTCCCACGTCGGACGTCAGCGACGGACCCCCCTGGGTTCCCACGTCGGACGTCTGCGACGGACCCCTCTGGGTTCCCACGTCGGACGTCTGCGACGGACCCCTCTGGGTTCCCACGTCGGACGTCTGCGACGGACCCCTCTGGGTTCCCACGTCGGACGTCTGCGACGGACCCTCCTGGGTCGACGCGTCACGAGACTTGAGCAGAGGCGGGTCCTCCAGAATCCCCTCTGGAGACTTGGGCAGAGGCAGATCCTCCAGAGCCCCGTCCTGGCCCTGGGGAACAGGTTCAGGGACCGAGACGTCCGCCGGACCCTCGGGGGCTGAGTCAGGGGCCGAGGCGTCTTCCAGACCCTCGGGGGCTCAGTCAGGGGCCGAGGCGTCTTCCAGACCCTCGGGGGCTGAGTCAGGGGCCGAGGCGTCTTCCAGACCCTCGGGGAAAGACTCAGGGGCCGAGGCGTCTTCCAGACCCTCGGGGACAGACTCAGGGGCCGAGGCGTCTTCCAGACCCTCGGGGACAGACTCAGGGGCCGAGGCGTCTTCCAGACCCTCGGGGACAGACTTTGGTCGGCTGTAAAATGACCGGAGGGCTGACCTGTAATGTCCCTCAACCTCCTTTAATTTTTTCTCCAACTCCTGTTAATAATGAATTAGTAGAGCCTCCCTGAGATGTTTGATGATGGGGGCAAAAGTTCTTATTTTATTCTCCAGTGTCAGATACTCCGAGTCACGGACGCCAGCAGGGGGAGCTGTAGGCCTCTCAACTCCGGGAAGCGAGGAACTCCTGTCTGCTGGACCGGAAGTGGGTCGAGCCAGGGACTCGGCAGCCGGGTGAGGCCGGACTGACTCATTGGGCGGCTGCCCGCCATTGCTGGATGGGGGGCCGGCAGACGAGCGCTTCCTCCTTCGGCGGCGAGACGGCGGGCCTAGCGGGGATGCCGGTTCCTCCCGACGGGACAGAACTGCCCGCGAAGATTCATTCGCCTCCGCATCAGGAGGAGAAAACGGGACCGACTCAGGGGATAAGTCGGGACGGAGCTCCCAGATCATCTCGGCGTCGACCTCCAGAAAAAGGTTCGGATCCGGGATGAACGGCGATGAGACGGACTGACAGGGTAAGTCCAGTGAAGAACAGCTTTGAGAGTGGGAGGTTAGTGGTGCGCCGGGCTGAGTTAGCTTAGCTCCTCCAGAAAGGAGATAACGTGTCGGCTTTGGGTTCATGTTGGTCAGGACGTAATGTAATGAATTGTATAAGGAGAACCCAAATGTTAGCCGGACACAGAGCTGTAGCTTGAAAAAGGGGTTTATTAACAAAAAGGTTCAGGGGACAAAAGAAGTGGCTTCAGGCAACAAAACAAGGCAGACTCCAAAAGCAGACGAACCGAAGGTTAAACGGGCAAACGGACAGGCAGGCTAAACAAAAACAGACAAGGAGAAGTACTCTTACCGGGGAACTTGGACATGGGGATAACACGAGACGTCCTGACAACAAACCAAAAACTAAAGCGGGCTTAAATAGATGAACGGAACAAAAGAGCAGGGCGGGACTAATTAACCAACACAGGTGGAAATAATAAACGGAGCACACTGACTAAACCTAAGGTAAAAAGCAAGACAAAGACTGGACAAACACTAGCTGAAATAAAGACTAATACCGGTTAAGGATAAATCCAATACAAAACAACACAACACAGAAATAAATCCTAAAACAGAAAAGTCGACTAACTGAAAATAACCAAAACCACAACAGAACATTACAATTCAAAGACATTAAAATATAAAAGTACTCAAGTGCGGTTAAATAAGCGGTATAAATAGACAATATAATTGCAGCAGTTATACACTAGATACAGTAACAATTTAAAAAAACGCAGGCGCTGTGCAAAAGATTTACCTTGACGGTTTCTTAGAGTAGAGCGGAATGCTCCCAATGGAACAAGTTCTGATATTTTTGGTTCAGATTGGAGGTCATTCCAAGCAGAGGGGACAGAGAAACTGAATACTTTTCTACCTGTTTCAGTACTAATACAAGGAACAGAAAAGTGCAGAACGTCACTTAAGCTTAGGGCATAACGGCTACCAGTTCTCTTCAGAAAAGTTCATAAATATATGGGAACCAAGCTAAGAAGAGCCTTATAAACTAGGGTCATACAGTATGTATAGCGTGTTATATTGAGAGAAGGCATGCCAGCTTTTGCATAGAGTTCACTGTGGTGGATGAGGTGGCTCCAACCAGTGATGAACCTCAGGGCACAGTGATACACAGGAGTTAAAGGTTGCAGGCAGCTGGTTGAAGCTGACATATAATTGAATTAAATTCAGTTTAATTAAATTTTTATTTATATAGCGCCAATTCATGAAACATGCCATCTCAAGGCACTTTACAAAGTCAAGTTCAATCATATTATACAGATTGGGTCAGATTATACAGATTGGTCAGAAATGTCCTATATAAGGGAACTAGTTGATTGCGTCAAAGTCCCGACAAGCAGCATTTACTCCTGAAGAAGCATGGAGCCACTGGGAGAGTCGTCTGCATTGTCCATGGCTTTGCAGCAATCTCTCATCTCATACTGAGCAAGCATGAAGCGACAGCGTATATAGCATATATACAATGTATATTTGTATTTACACATATACATTGCAGTGGTCAAGTACAGACACGAAAGTGGCTGACACCAAAAGCTTCTAAACCCTGAGGGAAAAACATGATTTGTTTCTGTAAAAGAAACCTAGCTTCACCATTAATTTTGAGATCAAATTTTTGACATGTAATTTAAATGACCTCATCAATTGTGAATCCCAGGTACTTATAGCTGTTGAGCAGCTCTAGAGTTTCACCCCCACACAGTTTTGATTTAGGGGATATTTTCAAAGGGAACAGATGAATTTAAAAAAATCATTAGTTTTGATTTATCAGAATTTAGAACCAGTTTTAGTTTTTCCAGACAAATCTGCACTACATTAGACAGATTGCAAAAATTCAAAAGCCAGAGCAATAGCATGTGAGCAGCAGTAAATAACAGTGTCATCTGCATATAGATGGTATGAGGCATTTGCATTTGATATGCTAGCACACAGATCATTGATGTAGTTATAACAAGTATAAGGTTATTGATACTATATCTCTGAAGTTTGACTTTTTGCCCCAATACTTACAGGCAACCAGAGATCAGTTTGTGTGCTCCATAAGCTGATCTCTGGATGATGCTCAGTATTGCACTGGGCCTCAACTGGGGGGTGGGGGGGGGGGATTACTACTGCTTAAATACTTTAAGTAGTTTTATATCCAGCTCTGTCATGTCTTGGTGTTTTGTTTTTGGTTTTGGGTTTTTATTCACTCTCACGCCATGCTCCACCCTTCCCAGTCACCTTTCCTGCCTCCACTCAGCACTTAATCAGCTTCACCTGCTGCTGCCACTAATTACCTCATGTCAGTCCACCTGGTTCTCTCCCAGCTGCTTCATTCAAGCTCCCATTGCCAGAATATCTCGTCTTACTGCCTGCATGTGTTGTTCCACAGTGTCTTCTCGTCATTTTGCTTGTTTGATCCCTTGAACCTGTTCTCGCCCTGCCCTCACTAGATTGCTAACTAGTGCTTGTGTGCACTGTCTGGTTAAGTTACTTCCTGGGAATTCTGTGTCTCACTCTGCTCTCACTGGGAACACTTCAGCAGCTTCCAGTCAAGTATGTTTCTTTCGGTAAGTCTGGTCCTGTCAGCTACTACAGGTCAAGTCTGGACATATCAGCTGCGACAGATCAAGTTTGGTCCCGTCAGCTACTATCAGTCAAGTCATCTATCCCTGGTCAAGTCTGGTTCTGTCTTCAACGCCTCGCCTGCACCTTAAGGTCGAGTAACTGCAACTTCTGGTCAGTTCTGCATCTTCCTGTGTCGCCTAAACATCTGCATGCCTCAGCCACATTCTTCCGGTCTTACCAGAGTCTGAGGATTCTAGCCAAGCCGACCTGCCTGTCTAACCGCCACCATTTGTTCTGTTTTATAATAAACTTCTTAACACATATTAATTCAGTAATATTGGCCTAGTCCTGCTTCGCTACTAAAGGCCTATTTTACCCCGGTTTAAGATTTGGCAATGAATGAGGAAACATTGATCATAGGTAAAACATTGTAATATGCATATTTACTTTATCAGAAATTAAATATGGAGACAGAGTATTACATTACCATTCATTTTGTGATGCCCTCATGGTCAGTCTAACTTTCAAAAGTCTGAACACATCTTTTTAAGGGTGAGACCATCCCATGTTTTTTAGGAGAAGGGGAAAATCTGTTTGGAACAAAGGAACTCTCTTTCTGACCCACCCCCTCGGCATTAAAACTGAAGCTGCATGTTATCTTACCCGGCAACAGAGAGGAGAGACACTCTGCATTCCTCAGCAACCCCCACTAAGATATTTTATTTTTCTCAACACACACCACAGAGTGCTTGGTTAAATGTCGGTTTCCCCACATACACACATTATTGGTACTTTTATACTTTCACTTGAGGAAATGGTTAAAGTTGATACTTCTACAGAAGTATTTTAGAATCCTACTATCTATACTTTCACTTGAGTAGTAGATGCGAATACGTTTGACACCTGACTGGGATGTATTAAGTAGTAATTTAGTTCACATCCACATTTGTTTTGAAAAAAAGGTTGCTGAACATGATTCTGTCACACACCGTGCAGCACTTCGCAGCACCATGTCTCCCATCAGTAATCCACTGGATGCAAACATTAGCATGTGTACGCTTCAAACTGGGAGTTGGTGAAGTCATTCATGGGTGGGATGAAGGCGTTGCTCAGAGGAGTCTGGGCGAGCTGGCCAAGCTGACCTGCTCGTCAGAATAAGCGTACAGCAGCAGAAGTTATCCGCCCATCATCCTTGTAAACAATACCCTCATCTTTGAACTGGGGCTCCTGAAATGCTGAGTTTTTACACTGAATGTTATTCCTGAGTATGATGTACTCATGCTGTAACATGTTTTTCAAACATGTTACAGCATGTTGTTAATGGATCAAATGGTTGTAACAGCTGATGCAGGTAACAGAGGGCAAGTGTGGGGGACATGCCCCTTGCGTACCCTGCATCTATTACGGCCATTAATAAAGAACTGCAGTAATGGCATCCGAGATAGATCTGTTGGGCATGTATACATACTGCAATGGATCTGTACTTTTTTAAAGGCTGGTGCTGGACTCAGACAAGAGCTGGGCAGCTGTACGATGAGATGATTTTGAGTTTTAATGACTGAAAATAACAACTTACAGCAATAGCAGAGCCAAAGTTCAGGCGAATGACCAAGAGGTTTCTTCCGATGAGGCACATAGTTCAAGGGGGTGACCCAGAGGCCTGCGGCAGCAGAACCTTTGAAGCCTGTGGAACATGTTGATGTCTGGAGGTCAGCAATGCAGGATGGGTCTAGGAGGCTGGTTGGAACTGGATCCAGGAGCCTGAAGACTGGACCCTTGGAAACTGAAACAACAATCTTGACTCTGCAAGACTATACTATTGTGTATCAGTTACACAATAGTATAAGCTAATTATTTTTGCTTCGCCTGTTTGCAGTTTGGAATGTTGTCAAACTGGTTCACACCTATGTTGGGTCTTGGCTTTTTTGTATAAACCATTCATTCTTTCAGCTACCATACGTGAATGAATTTAAAATCAAATTTCATGTTTTTCTACCTTTATTAAGTTGTCTAACCATTGTAGTTAAAAAGCTGAATCTCTTTGGTAAATCAGTTTTTTACAACTTCATCAATATTTTATCAGCTAAAACTTATTTACATTCTCAAGGGTGTTTTAAACTTTACAAACTTCGCTTTCTTTAGCAATTTTTTTTTACAATGTTGGAAAACATTTAGTGGCCTACTTTATTTGTAAACTTGATTTCCATCGAAAACGTTTTACATGAATGTGCATTAGTGCATTGTTGTTACAAGCTGGATAAACCTGGGTTATGTATCATGTTTTTAGTGTAAGGAGCATCTTTGATAACACAGCAGTACTTATTCAAATAACTCTTTTTATTGCCAAAAAAGTTATTTCCCCTAAAGGCCAGAAGTATTTAGAAAAAAAATTTGAGAATTTATCAGAAAAACACATTGAGAAAGTCCAGACGTTATCATGGCATTGTAATCTTTACAACAGTTGACATCAAACAGACAACTGTCGCTGTATTGTGAGGCATCAAATACAGTACTTGTGTGACATTGTAGGAAAAATCTACAGAAATCACCCAAGAAATTCAACCAATGTGTCAAAATAAATTGTTGTTTTTTTCTCAAGCATTTTCCAGATTTAAGAAGGTACAATGTTTATAAAGAGTCCAAAAGATAACATCCAAGCATAAAAGCCATGGAAAAATCCAGCCATCGTACTGTTCAGAAGGAGACAGGTTCGGTCTTAGGTGTGGGTATGCAGGACCTTTAAGCAGAATCAGTATCAGAATTAAGTTTATTGCCAAGTAAGTCTGCACTTACAAAGAATTTGATTTGGTGTTGATGGTGCAGACAAAATAGATACATATACAGAATCTATAGCTATATACACAGTAAACAGTTTGGAGATGCTACGTTGGTGTAGCTTGTAGGTCCTGAGGGGCAGGGAGAGAGGCAGTGTCAAGTGTCACTCTTGGTCTTGTTGATAAGGCTGGTAGTGGATGGGGAAAAAACTGTTCTTGTGGTGTGAGGTTTTGGTGCTGATGGAATGCAGCATCCTGCCAGAGGGAAGTGTCTGAAATATTTTGTGACTGGGGTGTGAGTAATCAGCCACAATCTTACCTGCACGCCTCAGAGTCCTGGAAGCGTACAGGTCCTGGAGATTTGGAAGATTGTAGCCAATCACATTATCTGCAGACCGGATGACACGCTGCAGTCTGCCCTTGTCCTTGGCGGTGGCACCAGCGTACCAGATGGTGATGGAGGAGGTGAGGATGTACTCAATGATGGAGGAGTAGAAGTGCACCATCATTGTCCTTAGCAGGTTGAATTTCTTCAGCTGCCGCAGGAAGTACATCCACTGCTGGGCTTTCTTGTTAAGGGAGTTGATGTTCAGCTCCCACTTTAGGTCCTTGGAGATCATAGTTCCCACGAAGCAGAAAGACTCCACAGTGTCAATTGCGGAGTCACAGAGGGTGATGGGGGTAGCTGGGGCTGATTTGTTCCTGAAGTCCACAACCATCTCCCCTGTTTTTACAGCGTTGAGCTCCAGGTTATTCTCCCTGCACCAGGTCACCAGATGGTCAGCCTCCCACCTGTAGGCGGACTTGTCACCATCAGAGATAAGTCCGATGAGAGTGGTGTCGTCCGTAAACTTCAGAAGCTTGACAGACTGATGGCTGGAGGTTCAGCTGTTGGTGTGCAGGGAGAAGAGCAGAGGAGAAACAACACAGCCCAGGGGGGAACCAGTGCTGATGAGCTGTGAGCCGGAAACATGTTTTCCCAGCTTCACGTGGTGCTTCCAGTCAGACAGGAAGTCTGTAATCCACCTGCAGGTGGAGTCAGGCACACTCAGCTAGGATAGCTTCTCCTGAAGTAGAGCTGAGATAACTGTGTTGAAGGCAGAGCTGAAATCCACAAACAGGATCCTGGCGTAGTTTCCTTCAGTGTCCAGGTGCTGTAGGACGTGGTGAAGGGCCAGGTTGACAGCATTGTCTGCAGACCTGTTGGCTCTGTAGGCAAACTGCAGGGGGTCCAGGAGGGGGTCAGAGAATTCTTTCAGGTGTGAAAGCACAAGGCGCTCAAAGGACTTCATAACCACAGAGGTCAGAGCGACGGGTCTAAAGTCATTAAGTCCTGTGGACCTTGGCTTCTTGGGAACAGGGATAATAGTGGAGGATTTGAAGCAGGTTGGCATGTGACATGTCGCCAGTGAGGTGTTAAAAATGTCTGGGAACACTAGCGACAGCTGATTAGCACAGTGCTTCGAGGTGGATGGAGAGACAGAGTCTGGTCCAGCAGCTTTCCGGGGGTTCTGTCTTCTGAAGAGTTTGTTAACATCTCTCTCGTGTATGGAAAGAGTTGTCACTGAGGTGAAGGAGGAGGAGGTGGAGGTGATCTGTTGGGGGGTGTCGTGGGGGGTGGTTGCAGGACTGTCCCTTTTCTGTTGAAACGACAGTAGAATTTGTTCAGGTCGTTGGCTAAGTGTCGGTCGTTCATGGAATGGGGGGCTTTAGGCTTGTAATTTGTGATCTGTCTAAGCCCTTTCCAGACAGACACAGAGTTGTTGGCTGAAAACTGGTTTTGCATCTTCTCAGTTTAGCCTCTTTCACCGCCTTACTAAACTTTTATTTTGCGTCTTTAAATCTGCATTTGTCCCCACCACTGAAAGCCTCTTCCTTATCCACCTGGTTCCCCTCCGAAAGTTCCCCTCTGCCCTTCAAAAGGCCCAGCTCCTGGTTAAGCACGTCTTTCCTCTGCACGGCATCCCAAGAGAGATTCTGTCTGACCGTGGTCCTCAGTTCACCTCGCAGGTGTGGAGGGAGTTTGCCATGGCCCATGGGGCCAGGTACACCCTCACCTACAGGTACCACCCACAGACCAACGGTCAGACAGAACATCTTAACCAGGAGCTGGAGTCCACCCTCCGTTGCCTGACCTCTTCTAATTCGTCCGACTGGAATAAGTACCTCCCTTGGATTGAATATGCACATAACTCACACACCTCCAATGCCACTGGTTTTTCTCCCTTCGAAGCCTCTCTGGGTTATCAACCTCCACTCTTCCCGCAATTTGATCAGCGTCAAATTGCGGTTCCCTCCGTACAACACTATATTCATCGCTGCCATCAGTTCTGGTCCCAAACCATCCAGGCCCTACACAGAACCGCTGAGCAAAACCACAGAAAACAAGATCCAACGCCCCATTACCATCCCGGTCAGCAGGTCTGGCTCTCCACCCAGCACCTCCCTTCTGCCTGCCGCAGGTTGGCTCCCCGCTACTCTGGCCCCTACAAAGTCACTTCTATCATCAGCCCCACTGCCGTCCGTCTCCGTCTTCCTCCCCACTCCCGGATCCATTCTACATTCCACGTCTCTCACATCAAGCCTGTGTGTCCTAGCATCTTGTGCCCTCCTGCCGAGCCCCCTCCAACCTCCCAGGACCACCAGGGCCACCAGATCCGACGGGTCGTGGATTCCCGTTGACGGGGCGGGGGTCACCAATACCTTGTCAACTGGGAGGGCCGCGATCCCAAAGACCGGTCCTGGTTGCCCGATTCCGCCATTCCTGACCAGTCCCTGATCGATGAGTTCCTCGCCTCTCGCCCTTCCATGTCTTCCTCGGGGTCGCCGGGTGACGACCGTTGAGGGGGGGGGGAGTGTCAGGGCTCAGCAGGCGATGCCGTGCTTCTGTCCGCCAGTGCTGCCTTTTCCTTCTCTCTCTCCTTTTTGCAGGTGACTTGAGTTGAAAGGTGGGCGGGAACACACACCTGTGGCCTGTTCTGCTGCATGCAGCAACACTATAAGAACGGCGTTCAGACAGCTGAAGGACGCCAGAACGTTAACCTATGTGGTATGCTGTATTGGCCGCTGTCCACAGACAGTTCTTACATTTCCCTCGAGTAACTCCTGTCCCTTGTGCTTCAGGGTTGTCTCCCGTCCTTCGGATCCCTAATTGTTTCCCCGAGCCCCGATGTCTTCAGTCAAGTACCCGCCAATCGCTCACTGGATCCCTCTCCAGAAGATTACCTGACGCTTCCTCGATTTTACCAAGCCGGGCTCAGGACCCCCACTCACTGGACTACCTGGTTCCTTCAGCTGTCTCTGGACCCCTCCTCCCGCCTCCGCTGCTCGGAAACCTCCTGACTCCACCGGACCGCCCACCTGTCACTCAGTCAGCTGCTGGAGGTAGTTCGCTGGGCCGCGCTCTCCATTCCACTTCCCCCGGCTCGGTCTCTGCGCCCCACAGTAAGCAGTCACTACCCGTAGCTCTTACAATCTCGAGTAGACTTGCACTTACAGATCTCTGAGCATACCTCTTCTGTTTCCCCCGTTGTCGTCACTCAGTTGAGCTCCTCTTGTGATCTTGCAGTTCTGTGAGCTATAAACATCTAAAATCTGCTCTGATCTCTTTGTGTGTTGTGCATGTTCGTCAAACCTCTTAAGAAAGACATGACATAGATACATTTAAATATTATTTATTTCTGTCAAACAAACCACCAACCTCCAAAAGCTGCTTTAACTTATCAGAACAAAAAAATGGTTATACTGTATTATCTGTAAATACAACAAAATTCAATACACTTGGCAGACTCTCTGGACCCTCTTCTTACATAAGACAAAACAGATCAAGCAGCTGCTGTGAAAAACATACAATTTCTAAGCAATTGTGTAGAATCATAAACCAAGGCTAAAAAGTAATAATTACACATGTCTCAGCTGGATTCTTTTTGCATAGATTATATATGTCTTTCTTCCATATTTGCGGTTTATCACAGTGTACTCTGGTTCCCTCCTACCTCATATTGCCTCATTGTGTCCTTTGATGGACTTATGACGTGTAAGATTGTCATCTACCTCTCAGCCATTGACAACTGGAGACAGTCACCAAAGTAACTGCAATTACTAGAAAATGGATGAACAGATGCATATACACCTAGAAAAAAGATCAGAAAATTAAACGAAACAAAAGCTTGATGATCCCAAATAAACGTGGGAAAATGTGCCATGATCTTATTGAACAGCGCAAATCCTTTAGAAAAGGGAAGATAGTAAAAAAAAAGATCCATGACATTAAATATCTTGTTAGAGTTGATCTGTATTCTCAAATTCTTCAGAAATATGAATTACTGACAATATTTAAAGGTAAAATACTACTTAATTACAAAGTGTCATTTTAAAAAAGCAACTACGGTTAAGATATAAAACATTCACTTGCATCAAAAAGTAACCAAGATGTTGAATTTGCTTATGCATAACTAAGATTATAGGAAACAACTGTCACATAAACAAAAAAGAAATAAACAATAACAGGTTTGATAAATATCTTAATTTATATTACATTTAAATATTTGCTGAAAATAATATTACTGTATGTCAAGGAAAAGAAATACATTTACATTGAAATATGAAATATGAAAGCTTTCTCCTGGTATACAATCCCTTCATGTTAAATAAAGTTACTCAAGTCATAAATCACGTGAACATTTTATTTATTTTAGTTTATCAGTTAGAGAATAAAAATAAGCAGTCCAACAAGCAGATGGAGTAGACCTAATTTGAACTGAGATGCACTACTGGTTGTGGTTCTAGTAGCAGCTGTAGGTTTTGTGATTGGCTTTATGATTGTAGTAGTTGGTGTAGATTTTGTTGTAGTTGTCGTGGTTGGCTTTTTGGTTGTAGTAGTCGTTGTAGATTTTGTTGTCGTTTTTGCGGTGGGCTTTATGGTTGTAGAAGTCGGTGTAGATTTTGTTGTAGTTTTTGTGGTTAGCTTTATGGTTGTAGAAGTCGGTGTAGATTTTGTTGTCGTTTTTGCGGTTGGCTTTATGTTTGTAGTAGTCAGTGTAGATTTTGTTGTAGTTTGTGTGGTCGGCTTTATGGTTGTAGAAGTCTGTGTAGATTTTGTTGTAGTTTTTGTGGTTGGCTTTATGGTTGTAGTAGTCGTTGTAGATTTTGTTGTTGGGGCAGTAGTTGCGGTTGTCAGAGTTGTGGTGGACAGTTGAGCAGTTGTTGTTGATGGAGTTATTGTTGTGGTGGTTGGTTGAGCAGTTGTGGTGGTAGGAGCCATGGCTGTGGTGGTTAATGCTGCAGTTTTTGTTGTTGAAGCTGAAGTTATGGTGGAGGGGGAAGCAGTTGTGGCTGTTGGAACCTTAGTTGTAGTGGTTAATGCTGCAGTTGTGGTTGTTGGAGACAAAGTTGTGGTGGAGGGAGCAGCAGTTGTGATTGTTGCAGTTGTAGTTGGTTGAGCAGTTGTTGTTGCCGGAGCTGAAGTTGTGGTTGAGGGAGAAGCAGTTGTGGTTGTTGGAGCCGAAGTTGTGGTAGAGGGAGCAGCAGTTGTGGTTGTTGGAGCCACAGTTGTGGTGGTTTTTGCTGCGGTTGTGGTGGTCGGAGACAAAGTCGGGGTGGAGGAGGAACCGTTTGTGATTGCCGGGGTTGTGCTGGTTGGTTGTGCAGTTGTGGTTGTTGGAGCCAAAGTTGTGGTGGAGGGAGCAGCAGTTGTGTTTGTTGGAGCCAAAGTTTTGGTGGAGGGAGCAGCAATTGTGGTTGTTGGAGCCACATATGTGGTGGTGGGTACTGCAATTGTGGTTGTCGGAGCCACGGTTGTAGTGGTTGGTGCTGCGGTTGTGGTTGTTGTTTCTGCAGTTGTTGTGGGGGCAGTAGATGTAGTGGTTGAAGCCATAGTTGTGGTTGATGGTGGAGCAGTTGTGGTTGTTGTTGCTTCAGTAGTGGTCATTGGGGCTGCAGTTGAGGGGACAGTAGATGTAGTGGTTTGAGCCATAGTTGTGGGTGTTGGTGGAGCAGTTGTCGTTGTTGTTGATGCAGTTGTTGTAGGAACACTAGATCTAGTGGTTGAATCCATAGTTGTGGTTGTTAGTGGAGTCGTTGTGGTTGTTGTTGCTGCAGTAGTTCCTGCAGTAGTAGTTGTTGGTGCTGCAGTTGTTGTGGGGGCAGTAGATGTAGTGGTTGAAGCCATTGTTGTGGTTGTTGGTGGAGCAGTTGTTGCTGCAGTAGTGGTTGTTGTCATTGCAGTTGTGGGGGCAGTAGATGTAGTAGCTGAAGCCATAGTTGTGGTTGTTGACGGAGCAGTTGTGGTTGTTGTTGCTGCAGTAGTGGTTGTTGGTGCTCCAGTTGTGGTGGCAGCAGATTTAGTGGTTGAAGCCATAGTTGTTGTTGGTACAGCAGTTGTTGTTGCAGTACTGGTTGTTAGTGCTGCAGTTGTGGGGGCAGAATCTGTAGTAATTAAAGCCATAGTTTTGGTTGTTGGTGGAGCGGATGTTGTTGCTGCAGTTGTTGTAGGGGTAGCAGATGTAGAGGTTGAAGCGATAGTTGTGGTTGCTGGTGGAGCAGTTGTGGTTGTTTGTGCCAAAGTTGTGGTTGCAGTTTCTTCAGTAGTCGTTGTTGGTGCTGTAGTTGCTGTGGAGGCAGTAGATGTAGTGGATGAAGCCATGGTTGTGGTGGTTGGTGGTGCAGTTGTGGTTGTTTGTGGAGCAGTTGTTGTTGTTGGTGGTGGCGTTGTGGTTGCGGTTGCGGTTGCCTTAGCAGTCGTTGTTGGTGCTATAGTTGTTGTGGGGGCAGTAGATATAGTGGTTGAAGCCATGGTTGTGGTAGTTGGATGTCCAGTTGTGGTTGTTTGTGGAGCAGTTATAGTGGTTGTTGCTGCAGTAGTGGTTGTTGGTACTGCAGTTGCTGTGGGGTCAGTAGAAGTAGTGGTTGAAGCCATAGTTGTTGTTGGTGCAACAGTTGTGGTTGTTGGTGGTGCAGATATAGTTGTTGTTGCTGCAGTAGTAGTTGCTGTTGTTGCAGTTGTAGAGGAAGTAGAGGTAATAGTTGAAGCTATAGTTGTGGTTTTTGGTGGAGCAGTTGTTGTTGCTGTAACAGTGGTTGTTGGTGCTGCAGTTGTTGTTGGGGCAGTAGATGTAATGGTAGAAGCCATAGTTGTGGTTGTTGGTGGAGCAGTTGTGGTTGTTGTTGCTGCAGTAGTAGTTGTTGGTGCTGCAGTTGTAGAGGAAGTAGAGGTAACACTTGAAGCCATAGTTGTGGTTTTTGGTGGAGCAGTTGTTGTTGCTATAACAGTGGTTGTTGGTGCTGCAGTTGTTGTTGGGGCAGTAGATGTAGTGGTTGAAGCCATAGTTGTGGTTGTTGGTGGAGCAGTTGTGGTTGTTGTTGTTGCTGCAGTAGTAGTTGTTTGTGCTGCAATTGTAGAGGCAGTAGGTCTAGTAGTTGAAGCAATAGTTGTGGTTGTTGGTGGAGCAGTTGTTGTTGCTGCAGTTGTGGTTGTTTGTGCTGCAGTTGTTGTTGGGGCAGTAGATGCAGTGGTTGAAGCCATAGTTGTGGTTGTTGGTGGAGCAGTTGTAGTTGTTGGTGGTGGAGTTGTGGTTGCGGTTGCTTTAGCAGTCGTTGTTGGTGTTGTAGTTGTTTTGGGGGCAGTAGATGTAGTGCTTGAAGCCATGGTTGTGGTGGTTGGATGTCCAGTTGTGGTTGTTTGTGGAGCAGTTGTAGTTGTTTTTGCTGCAATAGTTGTTGTCGGTGCTGTAGTTGTTGTGGGGGCAGTAGATGTAGTGATTGAAGCCATGGTTGTGGTTGTTGGTGGAGCTGTTGTCGTTGTTGGTGGTGAAGTTGTTGCTGTTGTTGCTGCAGTAGCTGTTGTTGGTGCTGCAGTTGTTGTGGGGACAGTAGATGCAGTGGTTGAAGCCGTAGTTGTGGTTGTTTGTAGAGCAGTTGTGGTTGTTGTTGCTGCAGTTGTAGTTGTTGGTGCTGCAGTTGTAGAGGCAGTAGATGTAATACTTAAAGCCATAGATGTGGTTGTTGGTGCTGAAGTTGTTGTGGGGGCAGAAGATGTAGTGGTTGAAGCCATAGTTGTTGTTGTTGGTGGAGCAGTTGTGCTTGTTGTTGCTGCAGTAGTAGATTCTGTTGCTGCAGTTGTAGAGGCAGTAGATGTAGTGGTTGAAGCCATAGATGTGGTGATTGGTGGTGCAGTTGTGGTTGTTTGTGGAGCAGTTGTTTCAGGACTAGTTGTTGGTACTGCAGTTGCTCTGGGGTCAGTAGACGTAATGGTTGAAGCCATAGTTGTGGTTGTTGGTGGAGCAGTTGTAGTTGTTGTTGCTGCAGTCGTAGTTGTTGGTGCTGCAGTTGTGGAGGCAGTAGATGTAGCAGTTGACGCCATAGTTGTGGTTGTTGGTGGAGCAGTTGTTGTTGCTGCAGTTGTTGTCAGGGCAGTAGATGCAGTGGTTGAAGCCATAGTTGTGGTTGTTGGTGGAGCAGTTGTAGTTGTTGGTGGTGGCGTTGTGGTTGTTGTTGCGGTTGCTTCAGCAGTCGTTGTTGGTGCTGTGGTTTTTGTGGGGGCAGTAGATGTAGTGGTTGAAGCCATAGTTGTGGTTGTTGTTGCTGCAGTAGTGGTTGTTGGAGCTGCAGTTGTTGTCGGTGCATTAGATGGAGTGGTTGAAGCCATAGTTGTGGTTGTTGTGGCTGCAGTAGTAGTTGCTGTTGCTGCAGTTGTAGAGGCAGTAGATGTAGTGTTTGAAGCCATCGTTGTGGTGGTTGGTGGTGCAGTTGTGGTTGTTGGTGGAGCAGTTGTTTTTGCAAGACTGGTTGTTGGTACTACAGTTGCTGTGGGGTCAGTAGAAGTATTGGTTGAAGCCAGAGTTGTAGTTTTTGGTGGTGTAGATGTGGTTGTTGTTGCTGCAGTAGTGGTTGTTGGAGCTGCAGTTGTTGTCGGTGCAGTAGATGAAGTGGTTAAAGCCATAGTTGTGGTTGTTGGTGGAGCAGTTGTGGTTGTTGTTGCTGCAGTAGAAGTTGTTGTTGCTGCAATTGTAGAGGCAGTAGATGTAGTAGATGAAGCCAAAGTTGTGGTTGTTGGTGGAGTAGTTGTGGCTGTTGTTGCTGCAGTAGTAGTTTCTGTTGCTGCAGTTGTAGAGGCAGTAGATGTAGTAGTTGAAGCAATAGATGTGGTTGTTGGTGTAGCAGTTGTTGTTGCTGCAGTAGCAGTTGCTGGTGCTGTTGTTGTTGAGGGTGCAGTAGATGTAGTGGCTGAAGCCATAGTTGAAGTTTTTGGTGGGGCAGTTGTGGTTGTTGTTGCTGCAGTAGTAGTTGCTGTTGCTGCAGTTGTAGAGGCAGTAGATGTAGTGGTTGAAGCCATAGTTGTGGTGGTTGGTGGTGCAGTTGTGGTTGTTTGTGGAGCAGTAGTTGTTGCAAGACTGGTTGTTGGTACTGCAGTTGCTGTGGGGTCAGTAGAAGTAGTGGTTGAAGCCATTTTTGTGGTTGTTGGTGGAGCAGTTGTGGTTGTTGTTGTTGCAGTAGTAGTTGTTGGTGCTGCAGTTGTAGAGGCAATATATGTAGTAGTTGAAGCCATAGTTGTGGTTGTTGGTAGAGCAGTTGTTGTTGCTGCAGTAGTGGTTGTTGGTGCTGAGGTTGTTGTTGGGGCAGTAGATGTATAGGTTAAAGCCATAGTTGTGGTTGTTGGTGGAGCAATTGTGGTTGTTGTTGCGGCAGTAGTTGTAGGTAATGCAGTGGTAAAGGCAGTAGATGTAGTAGTTGAATCAATAGTTGTGGTTGTTGGTGGAGCAGTTGTTGTTGCTGCAGTTGTGGTTGTTGGTGCTGCAGTTGTTGTTGTTTGGGCAGTAGATGCAGTGGTTGAAGCCATAGTTGTGGTTGTTGGTGGAGCAGTTTTAGTTGTTGGTGGTGCAGTTGTGGTTGTGGTTGCTTCAGCAGTCGTTGTTGGTTCTGTAGTAGTTGTGGGGGCAGTAGATGTAGTGGTTAAAGCTATGGATGTGGTTGTTGGTGGTGCAGTAGTGGTTGTTGTTGATGCATTTGTTGTGGGAACACTAGATCTAGTGGTTGACGCCAAAGGTGTGGTTGTTGGTGGAGCAGTTGTAGTTGTTGTTGCGGCAGTAGTGGTTGTTATTGCTGCAGTAGTCGTTGTTGGTGCTGTAGTTGTTGTGGGGACAGTAGATGTAGTGGTTGAAGCCATGGTTGTGGTGGTTGGTGGACCAGTTGCCGTTGTTGCTTCAGTAGTTGTAGTTGTTGCTAAAGTTGTTGTGGGAACACTAGATGTAGTGGTTGAAGCCATAGTTGTGATTGTTGGTGGTGCAGATGTTGTGGGAACACTAGATTTAGTGGTTGACGCAATAGTTGTGGTTGTTGGTGGAGCAGTTGTAGTTGTTGCTGCAGTAGTGGTTGTTGTTGCTGCAGTAGTCGTTGTTGGTGCTGTAGTTGTTGTGGGGACAGTAGATGTAGGGGTTGAAGCCATGGTTGTGGTGGTTGGTGGAGCAGTTGTAGTTGTCTTTGCTGCAGTAGTGGTTTTTGGTGCTGGAGTTGTTGTAGGGATAGTAGATGTAGTGGTTAAAGCCATGGTTGTGGTTGTTGGTGGAGTAGTAGTAGTTGTTGGTGCTGCAGTTGTAGAGGCAATAGATGTAGTGGTTGAAGGCATGGTTGTGGTGGTTGGTGGAGCAGTTGTTGTTGCTGCAGTTGAGGTTGTTGGTGCTGCAGTTGTTGTCAGGGCAGTAGATTCAGTGGTTGAAGTCATAGTTGTGGTTGTTGGTTGAGCAGTTTTTGCTGCAGTAGTGTTTGTTGGTTCTGCAGTTGTTGTGGAAGCAGTAGATGCAGAGGTTGAAGCCATAGTTGTGGTTGTTGGTGGAGCAGTTTTGGTTGTTGTTGCTGCAGTAGTCGTTCTTGGTGCTGTAGTTGTTGTGTGGGCAGTAGATGTAGTTGTTGAAGCCATGGTCTTGGTGGTTTGTGGACCAGTTGCCGTTGTTGCTTCAGTAGTTGTAGTTTTTGCTAAAGTTGTTGTGGGAACACTAGATGTAGTGGTTGAAGCAATAGTTGTGGTTGTTGTTAGTACAGTTGGATTTGTTGCTGCAGTAATTGTTATTGGGGTTGTACTTTTTGTGGGGTCAGTAGATGTAGTGGTTGAAGTCATAGTTGTGGTTGTTGGTTGAGCAGTTTTTGCTGCAGTAGTGTTTGTTGGTTCTGCAGTTGTTGTGGAAGCAGTAGATGCAGAGGTTGAAGCCATAGTTGTGGTTGTTGGTGGAGCAGTTTTGGTTGTTGTTGCTGCAGTAGTCGTTCTTGGTGCTGTAGTTGTTGTGTGGGCAGTAGATGTAGTTGTTGAAGCCATGGTCTTGGTGGTTTGTGGACCAGTTGCCGTTGTTGCTTCAGTAGTTGTAGTTTTTGCTAAAGTTGTTGTGGGAACACTAGATGTAGTGGTTGAAGCAATAGTTGTGGTTGTTGTTAGTACAGTTGGATTTGTTGCTGCAGTAATTGTTATTGGGGTTGTACTTTTTGTGGGGTCAGTAGATGTAGTGGTTGAAGCCATAGTTGTGATTTTTGGTGGAGCAGTTGTAGTTGTCTTTGCTGCAGTAGTGGTTGTTGGTGCTGCAGTTGTTGTGGGGACAGTAGATGTAGTGGTTGAAGCCATAGTTGTGATTTTTGGTGGAGCAGTTATAGTTGTCTTTGCTGCAGTAGTGATTGTTGGTGCTGTAGGTGTTGTAGGGACAGTAGTTGTAGTGGTTGACGCCATAGTTGTGGTTTTTGGTGGAGCAGTTGTCGTTGTTGTTAGTGAAGTAGTGCTTGCTGTTGCTGAAGTATTCATGGGAACACGAGATGTAGTGGTTGTCGCCATAGTTGTGGTTGTTGGTGCAAAAGTTGTGGTTGCAGTTGCTAGAGTAGTTGTTGTTGGTCTTGTAGTTGTTGTTGGGGCAGTAGATGTAGTGGCTGAAACCATAGTTGTAATTGTTGGTGGAGCAGTTGTGGTTGTTGTTGCTGCAGTAGTAGTTGCTGTTGCTGCAGTTGTAGAGGCAGTAGATGTAGTGGTTGAAGCGATAGTTGTGGTTGTTGGTGGAGCAGTTGTGGTTGTTGTTGCTGCAGTAGTAGTTGTTGGTGCTGCAGTTGTAGAGGCAGTAGATGTAGTAGTTGAAGCCATAGATGTGGTTGTAGGTGAAACAGTTGTTGTTGCTGCAGTATTGGTTGTTGGTGCTGTAGTTGTTGTTGGGGCAGTAGATGTAGTGGCTGAAGCCATAGTTGTGGTTGTTGGTGAAGCAGTTGTGCTTGTTGTTGCTGCAGTAGTTGTTGGTGCTGTAGTTGTTGTGGGGGCAGTAGATGTAGTGGCTGAAGCCATAGTTGTGGTTGTTGGTGAAGCAGTTGTGGTTGTTGTTGCTGCAGTAGTCGTTGTTGCTTCAGTTGTAGAGGCTGTAGATGTAGTACTTGAAGCCATAGTTGTGGTTTTTGGTGGAGCAGTTGTTGTTGCTTCAGTTGTAGTTGTTGGTGCTGCAGTTGTTGTCGGGGCAGTAGATGCAGTGGTTGAAGCTATAGTTGTGGTTGTAGGTGGAGCAGTTGTAGTTGTCGGTGATGCAGTAGTGGTTGTGGTTATTTCAGCAGTCGTTGTTGGTGCTGTAGTTGTTGTGGGGCCAGTAGATGTAGTGGTTGAAGCCATGGTTGTGGTTGTTGGTGGTGCAGTAGTGGTTGTTGTTGATGCAGTTGGTGTGGGAACACTATATGTAGTGGTTGACGCCATAGTTGTGGTTGTTGGTGGAGAAGTTGTAGTTGTTGTTGCAGTAGTGGTTGTTGTTGCTGCAGTAGTCGTTGTTGGTGCTGTAGTTGTTCTGTGGGCAGTAGATGTAGTGGTTGTGGTGGTTGGTGGACCAGTTGCCGTTGTTGCTTCAGTGGTTGTAGTTGTTGCTAAAGTTGTTGTGGGGTCAGTAGATGTAGTGGTTGAAGCCATAGTTGTGATTGTTGGTGGAGCAGTTGTAGTTGTCTTTGCTGCAGTAGTGGTTGTTGGTGCTGCAGTTGTTGTAGGGACAGTAGATGTAGTGGTTAACGCCATAGTTGTGGTTGTTGGTGGAGCAGTTGTGGTTGTTGTTGATGCAGTTGTTGTGGGAACACTATATGTAGTGGTTGACGCCA